>NW_019945800.1:0-18249 GCF_002910315.2 Salvelinus sp. IW2-2015 | reverse complement strand
CTGCACGGGTGTTGGTCTGTTAAGCACAACCCCACCTTTGGACGTTCGGCCCTCATACCACCCTCATGGAGTCTGTTCTGACCGTTTGAGCAGACACATGCACATTGTGGCCTGCTGGAGGTCAATTTGCAGGGCTCTGGCAGTGCTCCTCCTGCACAAAGGCGGAGGTAGCGGTCCTGCTGCTGGGTTGTTCCTCCATACGGCCTCCTCCACGTCTCCTGATGTACTGGCCTGTCTCCTGGTAGCGCCTCCATGCTCTGGACACTACGCTGACAGACACAGTAAACCTTCTTGCCACAGCTCGCATTGATGTGCCATCCTGGAGGAGCTGCACTACCTGAGCCACTTGTGTGGGTTGTAGACTCCGTCTCATGCTACCACTAGAGTGAAAGCACTGCCAGCATTCAAAAGTGACCAAAACATCAGCCAGGAAGCATAGGAACTGAGAATTGGTCTGTGGTCACCACCTGCAGAACCACTCCTTTATTGGGGGTGTCTTGCTAATTGCCTATAATTTCCACCTGTTGTCTATTCATTTGCACAACAGCATGTGAAATTTATTGTCAATCAGTGTTGCTTCCTAAGTGGACAGTTTGATTTCACAGAAGTGTGATTGACTTGGAGTTACATTGTGTTATTTTAGTGTTCCCTTTATTTTTTTTGAGCAGTGTATAAAATATATTAGAATTTCATATAGGATTCCATCAACACCACAGGCCTTTTTGGGTTGGAGGGTTTATATTTTGTCCTATAGTTCATTCAATGTAATTGGAGAATCCAGTGTGTTCTTGTCGTCTTTAATAGTTGATTCTAAGATTTGTATTTGATCATGTACAGTTGAAGTCGTAAGTTTACATACACTTAGGTTGGAGTGATTAAAACTCGTTTTTCAACCACTCCACACATTTCTTGTTAACAAACTATAGTTTTGGCAAGTCGTTTAGGACATCTACTTTGTGCATGACAAGTAATATTTCCAATAATTGTTTACAGACAGATTATTTCACTTATAATTCACTGTATCACAATTCCAGTGGGTTAGAAGTTTACATACACTAAGTTGACTGTGCCTTTAAACAGCTTGGAAAATTCCAGAAAGTTATGTCATGGCTTTAGAAGCTTCTGCTAAATTACATCATTTTACTCAATTGGAGGTGTACCTGTGGATGTATTTCAAGGCCTACCTTCAAACTCAGTGCCTCTTTGCTTGACATCATGTGAAAATCAAATGAAATCAGCCGAGACCTCAGAAAATAAATTGTAGACCTCCACAAGTCTGGTTCAACCTTGGGAGCAATTTCCAAACGCCTGAAGGTACCACGTTCATCTGTACAAACAATAGTACGCAAGTATAAACACCATGGGACCACGCAGCCATCATACCGCTCAGGACGGAGACGCGTTCTGTCGCCTAGAGATGAACGTACTTTGGTGTGAAAAGTGCAAATCAATCCCAGATTTTATTTATTTATTTATTTAACCTTTATTTAACCAGGAAGGGCTCATTGAGATTTAAAATCTCTTTTTCAAGAGCGTCCTGGCCAAGATAGGCAGCACCAAGTCATTACAAAAATTACAGACAGACAACATGAAAAACTACAAGTAATCTAGTAAAAACCATTAAATTCACAAGAGTATAACAATATCAAAAACAGCAAATTAAAAACATTGACAGGTCAGGAATCAGCCCAAAATCCTTCATCAGTGATTTAAAAACACCAATCGGGACAAGTTCTTCCAGTTTAAAATTATTTTGTAAGGTGTTCCAAGACGATGGCGCAGAGTACATAAAAGACCTTTTACCAAATTCAGTTCGGACATTTTGAACAGTTAGCAGGATAAAGTCTAGCGAACGAAGGAGTACCCAGCACATTTCTGAACAATAAAAATGCCCAAATAAAAAGGTAGTAAACCTTAGAACAACAGCAAAGGATCTTGTGAAGATGCTGGAGGAAACAGGTACAACAGTATCTATATCCACAGTAAAACGAGTCCTATATTGACAGCAAGGAAGAAGCCACCTGCTCCAAACCGCCATAAAAAAGCCAGACTGCGGTTTGCAACTGCACATGTGGACAAAGATCGTTACTTTTTGTAGAAATGTCCCTCTGGTCTGATGAAACAAAAGTATAACTGTTTGGCCATCAATGACCATCGTTATGTTTGAGGACAAAAGGGGAGGCTTGCAAGCCGAAGGAACACAATCCCAACCCGTGAAGGCACGCACGAGGCAAGGCACATCTTGTCGGGAGGATGCTTTGCTGCAGGGGACTGTCAACTTCCACAAAATAGATTGACATCATGAGCAGAAAATTGTGGATATACTGAAGCAACATCTCAAGATATCATTCAGGAAGGTTCAAGCTTTGTTGCGTGCAAATGGGTCTTCAAATGGACAATGACGCCCAAGCATACTTCCAAAGTTGTGACAAGATGGCTTAAGGCAACAAAGTCACAGGTATTGGAGTGGCCATCACAAAGCCCTGACCTCAACCATATAGAAGTTGTGTAACTGGTAGAATGAACAACGTGGTGTGCAGCACCAGGAGGCCTACAAACCTGACTCAGTTACAGCACAGCTCTGTCAGGAGGAATGGGCCAAAATTCACGCAACTTATTGTGGGAAGCTGGTGGAAGGTTCCTTCCCAAATGTTTGACCCAAGTTATAGAATTTGAAGGCAATGCCTGACCAAAACTTAATCGAGTGTATGTAAACGAGCACCAAGATTCTGACCCAGGCACGGAATGTGTCTCTGATTCGTCCTCTCCTTTCTGTTCGTCTGTCTGTCTCTCCTCTCTGTCTGTTCTCTTCTGTCTTCTCCTTTCTGTCTCTCTTCTGTCTCTGTCTGTCTCTCTTTCTGTCTCACACTGTTCATTTATGACTCTGGAACGGAAACCACAATGAAATGATCTCAGCTTAACCCTCCCTCCCTCCATAGAAGCTATACAGGACAGAGCTCCAGCCTCCCGTTCAAACCCAGCAGCAGGGAAAGCCCTGACGACACGTTTCTGCTTCCGACCCCAGAGTTCACCGCTAAAAACACAAAGGTACATGAGTTTAGGGTTCACAGTGCCTAGAGTTCTAACTGCTGTTCCCTTCTATAGTGCTAACACACATTCTCGTGTACTGTGGCCCTCCCTCTCCCGTCTTCTCTGGGCTGGTGCTGTCTCGTTCGGTGTCTTGTCTGTGTGTGTGGGTGTGTTGGTAGGCCTGGCTCCCTGGGGTGGTGGAGGGCTTGTCTGGGTGGTGCGTTGTGGTTGTTCTGCGGTGGGTGTTGTTGTGTGTGTGCTATGGTTGCGGTTGATTGTCTGTCGGGGTGTGTTGCCTCGGTGTCTCCAGTCGGTGGTTGGGGTGTTGGGGTGTGTCCGTGTGGGGGCCGCGTGTGTCTAATGGGCGCTTGGATGTACCGATTCGGTGGCTGCGCCTTTGTGTGTGGTACCGCGTGTCATATTGTTGGGTTTGGTATTGTCCTAGGTACAATTACGGAATCTGCGTCAATGATGGGTGGGTGTGTGTGGGGTCTAGGTCGGGTGTTGGATTGTCTGGTGTGGTCTGGGTTGTTGGATGTTCTGGGTGTGTGTGTGGGTGTCTATGGGTGGGTGGATGTCTGGGTGTGTGTGTGGGTGTCTATGGGTGGTTGGATGTCTGGGTGGGTGTGTGGGTGTCTATGGGTGGGTGGTTGTCGGTGTGTGTGGGTCTGGGTGTGTGTTTGTGCTTGGATGTGTGTAGACTCCCCAGGTATTCCTCCCAGTGCCAATGCCCATCAGCTGTTTAAAGGGTTCAGCTTCGTGGCTCCAGCCTCTCTGGATGACAAGGGCTCTCCTCTACTCAGCATCCTACCTATAGTACAGGTACAGACGCACAGACACACACACACAGTTCCCCACTGCTTTAATACATGTTTCCCTGACTCTGTTGGTGCTGCCACCTGGGGGATGGAGTGTAGAAGTGTATCCTGGTAGTTTACCGAACTGTGTGCTAACACTAAACTACCTACTACTTCATTTAAGGATCGGACCCTTTTTTAAATTTTTCGCCTAAAATGACATACCCAAATCTAACTGCCTGTAGCTCAGGACCTGAAGCAAGGATCGAAAACACTTTGAAGTTTGTGAAAATGTGAAATTAATGTAGGAGAATATAACACATTAGATCTGGTAAAAGATAATACAAAGAAAAAAACTATTTTTTAAATGTATTTTTGTCCCATCTTTGAAATGCAATAGAAAGGCCATAATGTACTATTCCAGGTTAGACGTAATTTAAATTTTGGCCACTAGATGGCAGCAGTGTATGTACAACGTTTTAGACTGATTCAATGAACCATTGTATTTCTGTTCAAAATGTTGTATCATGTTGTAGAGGATAACTACCTCATTTGACATGATATTGGTACAGTGTAGGTACACATTATTCCATATTAGGTAACTTGTGATTTGTTATATTACATTGTTACCGCTTTCTCTCTCGACTCTTTTTAAAAATGTTTTTATTTATTGTACCAGACAGGTCAATTTAAGAACAAATTCTTAATTATAATGTCTCTCGCTCTCGGGGTCTCCCTCGGTCTCTCGAGGTCTCCCTCTCGGTCTCTCTGTCTCTCTCTCGGTCTCTTGCTATCTCTCTCTTGCTCTCTATCTCTCTCAATTTTTCTATTAAATTTAAGGGCTTTATTGGCATGGGAAACCTATGTTAACATTGCCAAATCAAGTGAAATGGATAATAAACAAAAGTGAAATTAACAATACAAATGCACAGTAAACATTACCCTCATAAAAGTTCCAAAAGAATAAAGACATTTCAAATGTCATATAATGTGCAAATGGTTAAATTGCAAAAAGGAAAATAAATAAGCATAAATATGGGTTGTATTTACAATTGTGTTTGTTCTTCACTGGTTGCCCTTTTCTTGTGGCAACAGGTCACAAATATTGCTGCTGTGATGGAACACTGTGGAATTTCACACAATAGATAAGGGAGTTTATCAAGATTGGTTTTGTTTTCGAATTCTTTGTGGGTCTGTGTAATGTGAGGGAAATATGTGTCTCTGGCAGGAGGTTAGGAAGGATGTTAGGCAGGAGGTTGGCAGGATTCTTTCCAATGTGTCAAGTAATTATCTTTTTGTTTTCTCATGATTTGGTTAGTTCTAGTTGTGTTGCTGTCCTGGGGCTCTGTGGGGTCTGTTTGTGTTTGTGAACAGAGCCCCAGGACCAGCTTGCTTAGGGGACTTCTCCAGGTTCATCTCTCTGTAGGCGATAGCTTTGTTATGGAAGGTTTGGGAATCGCTTCTTTTTAGGTGGTTGTGGAATTTAACGGCTCTTTTCTAGATTCTGATAATTAGTGGGTATCGGCCTAATTCTGCACTGCATGCATTATTTGGTGTTTTACGTTGTACACAGAGACTATTTTGGTGTTTGTCCCATTTTGTGAATTCTTGGTTGGTGAGCGGACCCCAGACCTCACATCCATAAAGGGCAATGGGTTCTGTAACTGATTAAAGTATTTTTAGCCAGATCCTAATTGGTATGTAGAATTTCATGTACCTTTTGATGCCATTTTATATCTCACTCACTGTCTGTCTCTCTCCCTGTCTGTCTGTCTCTCTCCCTGTCTCTGTCTCTCTCCCTGTCTGTCTGTCTTGTCTCTCTCCTCTCTCTCTCCCCTGTCTGTCCTGTCTCTCTCCCTGTCCGTCGTCTCTCCTACGTCTGTCTGTCTCTTTGTCTCTCTCTCTCTCTCCCTGTCTGTCTGTCTGTCTCTCCTGGCTCTCTCTCCTGAGTCTCTGTCTTCTCTCTCTCCCTGTCTGTCTCGTCTTCTCTTCTCTCTCCTCTGTCTGTCTCTCTCTCTCCTGTCTCTCCTTGTCTCTCTCCTGCTGTCTGCTCTCATCTCTCCTTCTGTCCTGTCTTCTCTCTCTCCATTCTCGTCTCTTGCGTCGTTCTCTCGTCTCCGCTCGTCGTCTCTCTCTCTCCCTGTCTCTCTCTCCCCGCCTCTCTCCTCGTCCTCTCTCTGTGTCTTCCTGTCCTGCTTTCTCCGTCTCTCTCATCTCTTCTCTCTCTCTCTCTCTTCTCTGTCTAGTTCTCTGTCCTGTCTCTCTGTCTCTCTGTGTCCTCTGTGTCCTCTGTCTCTCTCTCTGTGCTCTGTGTCTAGATACCATGGTGGATCAGCCACTTCTCAGACCGTATGAGGCTTCAAGGAGGATATTGGAGTTGGATCCGTATTCTATGTAAACGCCTGTGTTACACAGAGTGTCTGTATGGACTACGCTGTGGAAGGTTAAGCATTATACACATTAAGCAATTAGGTAACTGAACAGATGTTGTTATGGACTTACGCTGTGAAGCGTCCACATCAGAACTATCATGAAATATAGGTTACCTAACAGAGTGTCTGTTGATGGACTACGCTGTGAACGGTCCATCATAACTACAATTAATGATAGGTACAACTAACAGTAGGTCTGTATGGACTACGCTGTGAAGGTCACATCAACTAAACACATTAATATAGGTAACCTACCAGAGGTGCTTGCTATACGTAGCGACTGAAGGGCACATCATACTACACATTAATATATGGTACTAACAGAGCTGATCGTTATGGGACTACGCTGTGAGGTCACATCATAATAACGAAATATGGTAACTAACAGAGTGTTCTGTTTGGACTACGCTGTGAAGGTCACATCATACTACACTTAATGATTAAGCGTAACTAACGGTGTCTGTTATGGATACGCTGTGAAGGTACATCATAATATATACATTAAATATAGGTAACTAACGAGTGTCTGTTATGGAACTCGCTGTGAAGGTCACATCATAATACAGCATTAATATAGGTAAACTAACACGTGTCTGTTATGGACTCATCGCTGTGAAGAGTACACATACAAGCTACACATATATCATGGTAACTACAGAGTGCTGTTATGGACTACGCTTGAAGGTCACATCATACTACACATTAATATAAGGTAAACTAACAGAGTGTCGTTATGACTACGCTGTGAAGTCACCATCCATAATACACATTAATATACGTAACTAACAGAGTGTTTGTTATGGACTACGCGTGTGAAGGGGCTCACGCAGTCATACTACACAGGTAGAATTAGCGTAACTACCAGTGGTCTGTATGGAGCTTCGTCATGTGAAGGGTCGACAGATTCTGTGCACTACAACGTTCAAATATAGGGTAACTACAGAGTGTCTGTATGGACTACGCTGTGAAGTCACTCATACTACACATTTAATGATCGTAACTAACAGGGTCTGTCATGATTTGGACTCCGCTGTCGCAAGTCACATCATACTACACATGAATTATAGGTAACTATAACAGAGGTCGTGTTTGATGGGACTACGCCTGTGAAGGTCACATATACACTACACATATCTATGGTAACCTAACAGAGGGTCTGTTGAGGGACTTTACGCTGTGTTGAAAGTCACTATCAATTTGAATAACCTCTAGATGTACTTACATTGTCAGACAACAGAGTGTTTGTTAGGACTAGCTGGTTGATAGTTCTAGGATTCATATCTACCATTTATACGATGGAGGAGACTATACAGTCTGTCGTTTAGGACTAACGTCGGATGGAAGGGTCACATCATAACTACCCATCTACTATAGGGTTACTCTAACAGGAGTGTTCGTGAAGTTTTATGGACTTGAACGCCGCGCTGGAGGTCCCTTCCATGTCATTCATGGCTTGACACCTTTACATGATAGGTAACACGCAACCGAGAGTTCTGTGTATGGTGAGCAGCACCTCGAGCGCTGTGACATAGTCACCATCATACTACACAATCTTCCATCGATAGGTAAGCTTAAACAGCGTGTCTGTTATGGCAACACGCCTGTGAAGGGTCACTATCATTATTTCATCCTCATCGACTGAAGTTCCGTTCATCTGTCTACTTATACTGAGCGTGATTTGCTCGCACTGAGTTAGTTCGGTTAGCTGATGTGTCCTGCGTCTCAGTTTAGGTGTAGTGTTACCACTTTATGTATAGTATGGTATTCACATCTCTATTATACCATAGTGTTCGTTTGTGACCTATAATACATGTGGCTTCCGGTGTTTTGCTGGTCTGTCATCCATACGTGTTCTGCGGCCGCGCGGCGGAGGGGGGGGGTTTGCCCTTGCGCCCTTGCAGTGGGTGAGGCAGCTGGAGCGGGTTGCTGCTTCTTCGGGTTCGGTTTACTGGTCTCTCCCTCGCCGTCCTGGCTGATCCTGGGGATCCGCGTTCTGTCCTGCCTGGGTCCGCTTGCAGGTGCCCTTTCGCCTTCTGTGTTGTGTGTGTGTGCTGTGTGTGTGTCGTGTGTGTTGTTGTGTGTGTGTGTGTGGTGTGTGTGTGTGTGTGTGTGTGTGTTGTTGGGTGTGTGTGTGTGTGTTGTGTTGTGTGTGGTGTGTGTGTGTGTGTGTGTGTGTGTCGTGTGTGGTGTGTGTGTTGCCTCTGTTCTGTGTCCAGCCGCCTCGCCTGGCTCTTGTCTCGCGGTTTCCTGTGGTTTGCCTGGGCCTTCCGGGTTCTGGCTTTTCTCTCTCTTCCTCTTTTCTTTTCTTTTCTTTGTTTGTTTTTTTGCATCCTACCCCCAAGCCAAGTTAGACTGGGCGGACACGCTTCTACCCCCCAAACCAATTAGACGGCTGAACAGCCTTCTTCTTTTTTTTTTTCCTTTTTCTTTTTCTCCTTTTGTTTTTTTCTCTCTTCTTTCCTTGCGTACTGTTCTGCTTTTCTTCCGCTGTCGGTTATGTTTTCTGCGGTGGCTGTCTGCTGCTTGTTGCTGTCTTCTTCCGCCTGTCGGTTCATGTTTCCCTGGGTGGCTGTTTTGTGCCCCCTGTTCTGTCTTCTTCCCGACTGTCGGTCCACTCGTTTCCCCCTGGCGGTGGTGTTCCGCTGCCTCGGTTTGTTTGTTCCCAGCCTGTGCTACTCGTTTCCCTGGGTGGTGTTCGTGCGGTTTGTGCTTCTTCGGCCTCGTCTGGTAAACTGATTTTCACTGGGTCGCGTGTTGATGCTGTCATATTCTTATTCACACGCCTGTGGTACATCAGTTTACCTGGAGTGGTGTTGTGCTGCTTTATCGTCTTCTTCGCCTGTAGGTACACTAGTTTCCCTGGGTGGGTGTTGTCTGTTCTGTTATTCGCCTGTCGGTCATGTTTCTGTATCTGGGTGGTGTTGTGTGTTCTGTACTTCTTCCGCCTGTCGGATATCAGGTTTCCTGGGGTGGTTTCACGCTATTGCTGTTCTGTCTTCTTTTCCGGATACCAGTAGGTCCTAAAGTTTTCACTGGGTGGTGTTGTTACTTGTATGTCTTAATCAGCCTGTCGTATTCGTTTTCACTGGGTGGCTGGTTGTGCTTGTTAATGTTTATTCCAGCTGTCGGTCCTAGTATTCACCTGGTGGTGTTCGCTGCTGCGTTTGTCTTCTTCGACCTGTCGGTTATTCGTTTTCCACCTGGGTGGTGTTGTCCTGATTCTGTCTTCTTCCGCCTGTCGGTCCTAGTTCACTGGGTGGTGTGTCGCTAGTTCTGTCTTTACTTCAGCCTGTTCAGGTACATCGTTCCCTGGGTGGGTGTTCGTACTGTTCTTCTTCTTCGCCTGTCGGTCACTGTTTCAACTGGGCTGGTGTTGTGCTGTTTTTGTCTTCTTCAGCCACTAGTCAGGTTGTTTCCTGGGTGGCTGTTGTGCTGGTTGTGGTTCTTCTTCCGCTGTAAGGTTCTCGTTTCCCCTGGGTGGTGCCTACTCCAGTCAACCACTGTTATGGTCTTCTCCAGCCTGTCGGTCTCAGTTTCCACCTGGGTAGGTTCGTTGTGCTGTTATGTTTTCCGCCTGTCGGTTCGTTTCCCCCCACCTTGGGCTGGTGTTGTGCTGTTATGTCCTTCTTCCACGCTGTAGGTGGAGCTCGTTTCCTGGGTGCCGTGTTGGTGCTGCTTTGTCTTCTTCCGACTGTCGCGTTAGTTTCCCTTTGGGTGGTGTTGCTTGTTCCTGATTTCTTTTCAACCCCTGTCAGGTAATCGTTTCCCTGGGGTGTGTGTGTGCTGTTTTGTACTTCTTCAGCCTCGTGGTACTGTTTCCCATGGGTTGGTGGTTGTGTTGCTGTGTATGGTCTTTCTTTCGCCTGGTCGGTCCTCGTTTACTGGGTGGTGTTGGGCTTGGTTCGTATGTCTTTCTTCCGCCCGTTACGTCTGTCGCTCACTCAGGTTTCCCTGGCGTTGGTGTTTGGTGTGTTTTTTGTCTTTATTCCGCCCCTGTCGGTATGTTTCACCTGGGTGGTGTTGTGCTTGGTTCATCGTCTTCTTCCGCCTGTGGTAATCATTTCCCTGGGTGGTGTTCTGTGCTGTTCTGCTTCTTCTTCCCTGTCGGTATCGTTCACTGGGGTGGTGTTGTCCTGTCTCTGTCTCTTCGCCTGTCGCGTCTACGTTTTCCCTGGGTGGTGTTGCTGCTGTTCTGTCTTCTTCCCGCCTGTTCAGGATCTAGTTTTTTCCCTGGGTGGTGTTCGTGCTTGTATCGTCTTTCGTTCCGCCTGTCGGTCACTCGTTTCCTGGGTGTGTGTTGTGCTTGTTATGCTTACTTCTTCCTGTCGCGTCACTACGCTTTCCCTAGGGTGAGGCTGTTGTGCTGTATGTTCTTCTTCCCTGTAGGTCCTCGTTTTCCACTGGGTGGTCGGCTCACTGGTGCTGTTATGTTTCATTCGCCTGGTAGGTCACTGATTTTGGGTAGGTGTTGTCTTTAATCGTCTTATTCGCCTGTGGTCGATAGTGTTTCCCTGGTGGGTGTTGTTCTGTTCTGTCCTTCACTGCCCTGTCAGGTATCGTTTCTCCTGGTGGTGTTTGTACTGTTATGTCTTCATTCCGGACCTGGTGTCTAGTTTCCCTGGCATAGGTGTTGTGTCTGTTATGTCTTTATTCAGCCCTGTTAGGTCCTGATTTTCCTGGGTGGTGTTAATGCTGTTCCTCGTCTTATTCAGCCTTTGATCCGGTTATCGCTTTCACTCTGGGTGCGTGTTGTCTTAGTTCTGTTCTTATCCGCCTGTCGGTCAGGTTTTCCACTTGGCGTGGTGTTGCTGCTGTTTATGTTTACCTCCGATCCTGTCGGTCCTGTTTCTGAGGGTGGTGTCTGTGCTGTTCTGTCTCTATTCAGCCAGCCCTCGTAGGTCATGTTTCCCTGGGTGGTGTTGTACCTGTTATGTCTTCTTCCGCTGTAGGTCCTCGTTTTCCCTGCAGGGTGTGTTGTTCTGTTTGTCTTCGTTCGCCTGTCCGGTATGTATTCACTGGGTGGTGTTGTTTGCGTGTTTTGTCCTTTCAGTCCCTGTACGGTATCGTTTCCTTGGGATGGTGTTGTGGCTGTCTGTTTCTTCAGTCCTGTAGGTCATTGTTTCTGGGTGGTGCTTTGCTTGTTTTTCCACACCATTTACTCAGCCTTAGAGTTTAGTTTTCCACCGTGGGTGGTGTTGTGCTCGTTATGTCTTTATTCGCCTGTACGTAATCGTTTTCCCGTCTGGGTGTGGTTGTGGCCCTGTTTGGTTCTTCTTCAGCTGTAAGGTATTTGTTTGTACTCGGGGTGGGTTGTGACTGTTTATGTCTTATTCCGCTGTGGTACTGTTTCACTGGGGTGGTGTTGTGCTTGTTAATGTCTTATTCAGCCTTAGGTAATAGTTTCACTGGGGTGGTGTTGTGCTGGGTTAATGATCTTTTATTCAGCCTGTAGGTACTAGTTTCACTGGGTGGTGTTGTGCTGTAATGTCTTATTCGCCTTTGGTAATGTTTCCACCTGGGTGGTGTTGTGGCTGTTTTGTCTCTTCAGCCTCGTAGGTAATAAGTTTCACTGGGTGTTTGTGCTGTTTGTCCTTCATTCGTCCTGACGGTACATAGTTTCACTGGGGTGGGTGTTGTCCTGTTCTGCTCTTATTTCAGCCTTGTCGGTATAGGGTTTCACTGGGTGGTGTGAGCTGTTATGCTTTTGCAGCCTGTGGTAATATCTTCACTGGGTGGTGTTGCTCTGTTAATGTCTTTTAATTCCAGCCTGTAGGTAATAGTTCTCAAAAATGGGGTGGGGATGTTGTATGCTGTTCTGTTTATCAGCCTGTAGGTATAGTTTCCACTGGTGGTGTTGTGCTGTTTATGTCTTCATTCAGCTGTAGTTAATGGTTTCACTTGGGTGGTGTTGTACTGGGTTATGTCTTATCAGCCTGTAGGTAATTCAGTTTCAAGCTGGGTGGTGGTTCGTGGTGTTTGTCTTATTCAGCCTGTAGGTTAAATGGGTGTTCCCTGGGGGTGGTGTTTGTGCCTGGTTATGTCTATTCAGCCTTGTAGGTAATAGTTTTTTCAACTGGGTGGTTGTTTGTGCTTTATTGTCTTTTATTTCAGGCCTGTAGGTCAATAAAGTTTCACTGGGTTGGGTTTTGTATGTTATGTCTTATTTTCAGCCTGTAGGTATAGTTTCAACTGGGTGGTGTTGTGGGCTGGTTATGTCATATTCAGCCTGTAAGGTAATAGTTTCACATCAGCACACTGGGTGGTGTTGTGCTGTTATGTCTTATTCAGCCTGTAGGTATAGGTTTCACTGGGTGGTGTTCTGTGGGGCTGGTTATGTCCTTATTCAGCTGTAGGTATCAGGTTTTCACTGGGTGGTCGTTGTGCTGTTTTATGGCGTCTTATTCAGGCTGTAGGTAATAGCTTTTCAAACTGGGTGGTGTTGTCTGTTATGTTTAATTCAGTCTTGTAGGTAAAGTTTTCACACTGGGTGGGGTGTTGTGCTGTTTATGTCTTCAGCCTGTAGGTAATGTTGTCACTGGGTGGTGTTGTGGCTGTGTATGGGTCTTATTCGCTGTAGGTTAGTTTCAACAGTCGGGGTGGTGTTGTACTGTTTGTCTTATTCGCCTGTAGGCTAATAGTTTCACTGGGTGGGTGTTTGTACTGTTATGTTCTTATTATTCAGCCTGGTAGGTTAATTGTTTCAACTGGGGTGGTGTTTGTGCTGTTATGTCTTATTCAGCCTGTAGTTAATCGTAGTTTCACTGGGTGTGTTCGTACTGGTTATGTCTTATTCAGCTGTAGTAATAGTTTCACGGTGGGGTGTGTTGTGCTCGTTAATGTCTTATTCAGCCTGGTGGTAATAGGTTCACCTGGGTGGTGTTTGTACCTGTTTATGTCTTATTCAGCTGTAGGTAATAGTTTTTCAACTGGGTGGTTGTGCTGTTTGTCTTATTCAGCCTGTGGTAATAGGTTTTCCCTGGGGGTGGTGTTGTTAACTGGTTATGTCTTATTCAGCTGTTTTAGCGCTCATAGTTTCAGAACTGGGTGGTGTTGTGCTGTTATTCTTATTCTGTTCAAGGGTATAGGGTTTACCCTGGGGTGGTGTTGTGCTGGTTTTCGTCTTTAATTCAGCCTGTTTAGGTAATAGTTTTCAGCTGGGGTGGTGGTTTGTACTGTTATGTTTTGTGTGGTCGGGGCTTCAGCCTGTAGTACTAGTTTACTGGGGGTGGTGTTGTACTGTTTGTTTAATTCGCTGTGGGTAATAGTTTTCAACTGCGGGTGGCTGTTTGCTGTCTTGTCTTGATTCAGTCCTGTAGGTATAGTTTCACTGGGTGGTGTTGTGCTGTTATGTTTATTCAGCCTGTAAGGTATAGTTTCAACATGTGGGTGTTGTAATGGGTTATGTCTTTTCAGCTTAGGTAATGTTTCACTGGGTGGTGTTTGTACCTGTATGGTCTTATTCAGCCTGTAGGTAATAGTTTTCACTGGCTCGGCGCTCTCGTCTGTTATGTTTATTCAGCCTGTGGTAATAGTTTACTGGGTGGTGGTTGTACTGTTATGTCTTAATTCAGCCTGTAAGGTATAGTTTCCCTGGGTGGTGTTTGTACCTGTTATGTTTTTCGCCTGGTAGCTATAGTTTTACTGGTGGTGTTGTGCTGTTATGTCTTTTTTCAGCCTGTGGTAATAGTTTCCCTGGGTGGTGTTTTGGTACTGGTTTATGTCTTATTCAGGCCTGTGGTAAGAGTTTCATGGGGTGGTGTTGTGCTGGTTATGTTTCTTTTTCAGCCTGTCGTAATAGTTTCACACTGGGTGGTGTTGTACTGTTAATGCTGTCTTATTCTTTCAGACCTGGGTATCTAGTTTTTCACGACGGGTGGTGTTTGTTATTCATTCTTTTCAGCTGTAGGATGTTTCAACTGGGTGGTGTTGTACTGTTATGGATCTTATTCAGTGTCGGTCATGTTTCAACTTTGGGTGGGGGTGTTGTGCTGGTTTATGGGGTCTTATTTCTCTGTGCGGGTAAGTTTATCAAAATCACATGGGTGGCTTGTTTGTGCTGTTTGCGTTTTATCTCAGGTTGCCTGTAGGTATAGTTTCACTGGGGGTGCGTGTTGTACTGTTATGTCTTATTCGGCCTGTAGGTAATAGCTTTCACTGCGGTGGTGTTGTACTGTTTGTCTTATTCAGCTGGTACATGTATCGTTTCACTGGGTGGTCGTGTGGTACTGTTATGTTTCTTAATTCTCAGCCTGTAGGTACTCAGTTTTACTGGTGGTAGTTGTAGCTGTTATGTCTTAATTCAGCCCTGTGCGGTAATGTTTTACTGGGCGGTGTTGACCGTGTCTGTTTATTCAGCCTGTGGTATAGTTTTTCACTGGTGGTGTTGTCCTGTTATGTCTTATTCAGCTTGTAAGCTAATAGTTTCACCTGGGTGGTGTTGTGCTGTTATGTCTTATTCAGCTGTAAGGGTAATATTTCACTGGGTGGTTTTTGGGGGGTTTTTTGTACTTTATGTCTTATTCAGCTGTAGGTAGAGAGTTTCCATGGGTGGTGTTGTGCTGGGGTTATGGTCTTATTCCGCTGTAGTAATAGTTTCACTGGGTGGTCGTTGTCTGTTAATGGTCTTAATTCCGCCTGTAGGTAAAAGTTTCCTGGTGGTGTGTACTATTATGTTTTCTATTCCAGAGCTGTAGGTAAGTGTTTCACTGGGTCGGGTGTTGTCTGTTCTTTCTTAATTCCGCGTGGTTAGTTTCACTGGGTGGTGTTTGTGCTGTTCTGTCTTATTTCAGCTGTAGGTAATAAGTATTACGCACTGGTGGTGTTGCGTGCTGTTATGTTTATTCAGCCTGTAGGTAATAGTTTCACTGGGTGGTGTTGTACTGGTTTGTTTATTCAGCTGTAGCGTATAGTTTTCGACTGGGTTGGTGTTGTATGTTATGTCTTATCGCTGTATGTAATAGTTTACCTGGGTGGTGTTGTACTGTTTTGTTTATTTCAGCCTGTGCGTAATAGTTCACTGGGTGGTGTTGTAACTAGTTATGTTTATTCAGGCTTGTAGTAAATAGTTTCACATGGGTGGTGTTGTACTGTTATGTGTTATTCAGCCTGTAGGTACTAGTTTCCTGGGTGGTGTTGTGGGCTGTTCTGTCTTAATTCGCCTGTAGGTAATCAGTTTCACTGGTGGTGTTCTGCTGTTAGTCTTTTCAGGCCTGTAGGGGGTAATGTTTACTGGGGTGGTGTGTACTGTTATGTTTATTTCAGCTGTAGGTAATAGTTTCACTGGGTGGGTGTTGGTTAACTGTTATGTCTTATTCAGCCTGTGTAATGTTTTCACTGGGGTCGGTGTTGTGCTGTTATGGTCTTCTTCGCCTGTAGGTAATGAGTTTCGACTGGGTGGTTGTTGTTGCGTTATCGTCTATTCAGCCCTGGTAGGTATAGTTTCAATGGGTGGTGTTGTACTGTTTATGTCTTATTCGCCTGTAGGTATAGTTTCGATCAAAACTGGCGTGGTGTTGTACTGTTATGTCTTATTCAGCCTGTAGGCTAATTAGTTTCATGGGTGGTGTTGTGTGTTATGTCTTATTCGCCTGTAGTATAGTTTTTCACTGGGTTGGTGCTTTGTGCTGTTATGCTTATTCAGCCTGTAAGGTAATATTTTCATCTGGGTGGTGTTTCGTGCTTTATGTCTTATTCAGGCCTGTAGGTTATGTTTTCACTGGGTTGGTGTTGTACTGTTTATGTTTATTCAGCCTGTAGGTAATGTTTCATAACTGGGGTGGTGTTGTACTGTTTGTTTATCAGCCTGTAGGTCTAGTTTCACTGGGGTGGGTGTTGTGCTGGTTAATGTCTTATCTCAGCCTGTAGGGTATGTTTCACTGGCGTGGTGTTGTGCTGTTTGATGTCTTATTAGCCTGTAGTTATAGTTCCTGGGTGGTGTTGTACTGGTTCTGTTTATTAGCCTGTAGGTATAGGTTTCAACTGGGTGTGTTGTCTGGTTATGGTCTTTTCAGGTCCTGTAGGTAATCAGTTTCATGGGTGTGTTGTGCTGTTATGTTTATTAGGCTGTGGTAATAGTTTACTGTGGGTGGTTGTAGTGGTATGGGTCTTATTCGCTGTAGGTAATAGTTTCACTGGGGTGGTGTTTGTGCTGTTATGGTCTATTTCCCTGCTGTAGGTAATAGTTCAACACTGGGTGGTGTTGTACTGTGTTTATGTCGTATTTGCCTGTAGGTATAGTTTTAACACTGGGTGGTGTTGTGGCTGTTATGTTCTTAGTTCCAGCCTGTAGGTAATGTTTCCAACAACTGGGGTGGTGGTTCGTAACTGTTTGTTTATGTAGGGTGTTTTAGTTGGGGGCTGTGGTAATAGTTTTCACGGGTGGTGTTGTGCTGTTATGTCTTATTCAGCCTTTGGGGGTTTTAAAAAAGGGTATTAGTTTCAAACACTGGGTGGGTGTTGTGCTGTTATGTTTTTTCAAGTAGGACCTGTAGGTAACTAGTTTCAGACATGGGGTTTGGTGTTGTACTGTTATGTTCGTTATTTCAGGCCTGTTAGGGGTATTTTCCGTGGGGTGGTGTTGTACTGTTATGGTCTTTTCAGCTGTAGGTTTCGTTTCAACTGGTGGTGGTTGTGGCTGTTATGGGTCTTATTTTTATTTTCAGTTGATGCCTGTTGGGTTAGCTAGTTTCAAACAAAACCGACAAGGTAGAAACACATCTAAACAACCTGGTTGGTCGGTTGTGCTCTGTTTTTATTCAGCCTGTAGGCTAAATAGTTCGGACTGGGTGGTGTTTTGTACTGATTATGTCTTATATCAGCTGTAGGTAATAGTTTCACTGGGGTGGTTGTTGTCTGTTATGTTCTTATTCAGCCTTGGTTAGTTTCACTGGGTGGTCGTTTACTGGGTTTGTCTTCGTTCGTCCTGGTGGTAATAGTTTCAGACTGGGTGTGTTGTACTGTTTGTCTTAAATATACAGGCCTGTAGGGTTAATAGTTTCAGACTGGGTGGTGTTTGTATTGCTGTTCTGTTTCTTATGTCAAGCCTGGTATGCTAATAGTTTCTACTGGGTGGTTGTTGTAGCTGTTTATGTTTAATTCACTGTAGGTATAGTTTTACTGGTGGTGTTTGTACGTTTATGTCTGTTATTCAAGCCTGTATGGTAAGTTTCACTGCGGTGGTTTGTGCTGTTTGTGTTTATTCGCTGTAGGTATAGTTTCATGGGTGGTGTTTGTCTGTTTATGTTCTTTTCAGGCCTGTAGGTAATAGTTTCATCACCTGGGTGGTGGTTGTACTATTATGTCTCTTATTCAGCCTGTAGGTACTAGTTTCCACTGGGTGCGTGTTGTAATCTGTTATGTCTTTTTCAGCCTGTAGGTTAATATTTCACTGGGTGGTGTGTGCTGTTATGTCTTATTCAGCCTGTGGTAATAGTTTACTGGGTGGTGTGTGCTTGTATGTGTTTATTCGCCTGGTAGGTATTGTTTATTCACTGGTGGTGTTGTTGTTCTGTCTTATTAGGCCTGTAGGGGTAATAGTTTCACATGGGGGTGGTTGTTGTACTGCGCCTGGTTATTCTATTCAGGACCTTAGGTAATAGATTTCACTGGGTGGTGTGTAACTGTTTGTTTATTCTAGCCGCCTCACCCCCTGTGGTACTAGTCTTCCAGCCTGGGTGGGGTGTTTGTAGTGTTATGTCTTATGTGCAGCTTAGTCAATCAGTTTACTGGGCCTTGGTGTTGGTCCTGTTATGGTTCTCTCCCCTTCAGCCGCCTCTGTAGGTTATAAGTCTTTCACTGGGTGGTGGTCTGTTCTGTTTTGTCTTATTTCAGCCTCTGTAGGTATAGTTCACATCACATCCACTTGGGTGGTGTTTGTTGGCTTGTTTATGTCTTATCAGCCTGTAGGTAATAGTTTTCACTGGGGTGGTGTCTGTGCTGTTTGTGCTTATCAGCTGTAGGTAATATTTCAAGACCACTGGGTGGTTGTTTGT
>NW_019945799.1:63269-71362 GCF_002910315.2 Salvelinus sp. IW2-2015 | reverse complement strand
TATTTTTTATTTCAACTTTATTTAACTAGGTCAGTTAAGAACAAATTCTTATTTACAATGACGGCCTACCCTGGCCAATCTTATCTGCAGATCCTCTCAAGCTCTGTCAGGTTGGATGGGGAGCGTTGCTACACAGCAATTTTCAGGTCTCTCCAGAGATGTTCGATCGGGTTCAAGTCTGGATTTGGGTTGTGCACTAATTCGTTCTAACTCTCTCTCTCTCTGGTAGCGTGCGTGTGTGTGTGTGTGTGCTATATGAATCGGACCTGGGTTCAAATACAATTTCAAATATCTCAATTACTGTCAAATACATTTGGAGTAAGTATTCAGATCTATATATTTTTAAAAGAGTAGTTGAATATTGGCATGTATTTGGAAATACACTTGGAAAGTGTATACTCAAAAATTCAAATACACTGATTAATTTATACTCCCATGCATTTAACCTAGGTATTTGTTTAAGTTAAGTTTTTGAAAATAATTTCAAGTTTTAGGCTATTTATAGTAAATTATTTTAAAATACTTCCAATAGAAGTAATTGATTCAGGCAACATTATTTGAAAATACTCTAATAGACCGAAAATAATAAGTGCTGTACTCAAATACACATGTATTTGAACCCAGGTCTGTTACAATGTAACGGGATTGCTGTGAATTTGACAGTAACTTACTGGCAGCTCAGTAGAATTCTGTATTTCATATTACAGTACACATCCTGTAATATAAATATGGTATCAAAGAAAGTACTGTGTAATGACACACAGTACAGTACCATAACATTTACTGTACTACTCTAATAATCAGAATGAATGAATGAAGCCAATTGATTAAGGGGAGGGGTTTGTATTTCACAGTATCATACTTTACAGAGGTAAAGTGTTTACACATTACAGTATATTAATTCATATGTGGTGTTTTATATTATATGCACTTGTAGAGGCCTTAACAAAGGCTTKCAAACTGCCAGTGACTACAGGGCAAAACAGACCAAAACGACATGGCAAATCTTMCTGCCACTCCAATCTGTTCCCTATACATTCTAAATTGATGGGGCACTATAACCACATAGGAGTTAAATTGGTACCACATTATCATTATCGGGTGCAACAAATATAGCCTCTTACAAGGCATGCCACAAAATATGTTAATGAGCCAGAAACAACAATACCATGCACCCACTAGTGGTAAGAGAGGGTTTTCTAGCAATCCAATGAGTACAGTATGGGGCTACAGCTATTTCTGGAGGTGGAATTATAAGTACCGATTCGAAAATACAGCAATTCTCTCCCGCCCCCAACAATTTCCACACAATGCACATAATTACATGATGAGAATCATGTCAATAGCAACAAGAAGTGCTGCAGCTTCCTGTCAGACACCCTCTTTCTCTCTTTCATATTTGACCTTCTCTCTATCTACCCCCTCTCTCTCCATCATACATCATGCACACACACACAGAGAGAGTAAAGGCGACCTGATATGACACGAAGAGAATTAGGGGTATGTAGTGGTTAAGTAAAGATAACGCATGCACGTGGGAGAGGAAATGGAGTAAAGAGGAGGGGAGGACAGGGTTCAGGAGGACCTCTTGGAAGGGCGGCACATGCGAGGATGATGGTATAGCGTGTCAAATAGTACATATCTCTTCGGTTGAATAGCGTGCGTCATCACACAAATACCCAGGGTCGCTCACGGGCGGGCCAGCGATGAGCACAAGGTCATCCTATGTTGCGAGCGTCCCTGACAAGGATCAGACGGAGGTTACCTGGACAAAGGAGTTCGGGTACTGTTGAAGCTATCTGACGCTATAACAACATGGTGGAGGCGCAGAGGGCTAGTACATCCAAAGAGCTATACCTGATGAATCATAAAGATGGATAGGGGTAGTATTGGGATGAGGGATTGAGATGTTAGTCGTGGTCAGACCAAACAGGATTAAGAAGACATTTAATCTCTCTGTCCTAGATGAGATATAATGGATAATCGAGTAGCACAATAGCTGAGGATGCAGCGCCGAAAGCAGAGAGGCGATAGAGAATGGACTAGGAGCAAGGTAAAGCTAGATGCAAGGGCCACAGAGAAGGCTGAGTATGCGTGCAATGGATGAAGCAGTAGAGGGGCAGAAAAATAACATCTAAAAATAAACACATGATGCAACCGTACGCCCGTTCCAAGCTAGAGACAAAACCAAAGAATAAGGACACGATGGATGCACGTAGACGTTAACAAATAGACACACACAAACAACAAAAATAAGCACATGTAGTCAGATGGATATTCAAGTATAAGCGAGGATAGGACGCGGCACGAGTCATGAGAGAATGCAAGGAGCAGTCACTAGTGAAGAAGGTATACGTAAATGCCTAACTATCCGAGGAAGGAGGGAGAAGAATGAAAAGAGAAAGCAATAGAAAGGGAAGCATGAACATTGAGAAGGAGTATTGTGTCAGTAGGTGCGGCGAACGAACTGTTAGGAGCGCAAGTTCATGAGGCATGAACAGGCCTGGGGAGACAACTACAAGCGCTCGGGAGAGTAAAGTGGTCGGGTAGCGCGGGGCGTAGTCAGAGGTAGGCTGTTGGTCAGGTGAGGTAGTCGGTCATCGTGGATGACTAGGGCCAGCTGGCGGGCGTTTGGCTGGGTAGAAAGTAATGATAGGAGAGAAGCGAGATGGTGGTCCTGGGCAGGTCAGGGTGTGGGGCTATGTGCGTATCTTAGTCGATTTCGTTAGGCGAGTCGTGGGGAGGTGATGGATGGAGTCGCTTGGGGTGCATGAGTGGTTTCTGCGAGTATCGCTACTAGCTGGGCGGGGGGCGGTGGCGGGGCGCTGCGGTGGTGGTGACGGGTGCGAGTGCGCTACGGATGATGGAGAGTCCGGGGCGCGGGGGTGGGCCAAGTGCAGCGTGCTGGTGAGCCGCTGGTGAGCGGTCAGAGTGTAGGGAGAGAGGGTGCTATCGGAGACGGCTTTAGCGGACTGCTCCGCGAGATCTAAAGATGCAGTGCGTCGATACATTATGGACTATATGATTATGCCTCCGCGCGTTATAACCAGTCGCTCCGCTCAGCGGTGCGCCCCCGCTGAGCGCTCCAGCTACGCGGTCGGTGGCCCCAGCTAATGCATCTTGTCGTGGGGGGGGGTGAGCTGTCCCTTCCCTCCCCCGTCCCTCCGCACCCGATGCGGAGGCGGCTCCGTCGTGCGGTTCTGCCCTCGGTCGTCGCCCGCCCTCGTCTGCACGCGTACTGTACGGCGGGCGTTTCGCGACTCGTAGCGGCGCGTATGGCGGTGGGGCGGCCCCGTCGGTGCTCTCGGCGGGCCGGGGAGAGTCGAACTCTGACGTGCCTCTCGTCTTGATTGTGTACTCGACGTCGGTAGTTAGAGATCTTCGCTATGAGACGGTTGTTGGTGCGGATTCGTTGTGAGGTGATGTTAGGAGTATGCTAGACCAGTGTGGCTACCAGGAGGTTAGGCAGTCAGGAACAGTTAGTTGTGCTAATAGTTCACGCGGTGTTTGACAATGGTGGTAAAACCACAAGTCCATCGCACTCTGGTGGTGTTGTGCGTGAGTGTGATCGCGTGCTGCTATGTTCTAGTTATTGTGGCGGACGTGTGTAAACGATAAAGGTGTGGCGTAAGATGGATGGCCAGACTGTAGCATAGAACAGCCAAACTCTTCGGTCAGGTGGTTGAGTGGTGTGAGCAACGTATGAGATCAGACGGGGTAGCCGTGTGCGGTCGGTACAAGCGAAGCGAGAGCGCTAAATAGCGCACAGTGACGACCGCTTCGTGGGGCCGATGTTGATAGACCGCGCGCCTCCGTAAATAGGAGGTAGTACATATGGTCCAATAGAAAGTGTTCAGGAGCCGGGTGTGGTGTGGGTGATACAGCATGTATCGACCAAGTCTTCTAGTAAAATGCGCCACAGCTAGCAACGGAGAATGGAGGTGGTGCAGCTTATAGATCTAGAGACGCTCGCGGTCCAGAGCGCGGGGAGACGGAGAGTGAGGATAAGTGTGTAGGGCATTAGAGGTAGAGACAGAGTAGTGCATTCCGTTGGGTGTGCCTGGGGTTTCAAGTCGTGTATGGCTGGCTTGCGAGTCGATATTGTTGTGTGGCAACTTAGTGGGGGGGGGTCGCAGCGGCTGAGGGTGAAATAGGATCGACTGTAAAGGGCATTCTCTTGCAGCGAAACTCGAGTCAGCACAGGCAGAGACGACACGACCAACAACATAGCGACGACAGATCAGCGCGGATGAGCTTAGTCGGGCGCGAGGGGTGAGGGTGACCGACACCGATTGCCTGTGTCGCACCACACAGCACACAGCCACACTGAGCGGCAACCAGACGACATATCCACTGAGCAGACTAGCCACACAAAACCAACACCACGCACACATGGCCACACAACACCACAACGAGCCCCACTCTACACACACTACACAACGGATAGGGGGCTGCAGTCATGGTGTCTGCAAAGACCCTCTCCCTACTGCAGCCCTGCAGTCCTCTGTCATTCCCTCCTCCCACGCAGACCAACACATGCCACACAAAGAGAGGGACAGTAGTCAAACAAACATCACAAAACACACAGCAGAGGATGGACGACAGAACAGGAGGAGGATGAAAGGAGAGAGACGAGGCCCTGAATGTAGAAAGAGAGAGGAAAAAGATACGTAGGCTGAGAAGACAGGAAAATAGAGAGAAAGGAGAAAAGAACATAGAAAATGGCAAGAGATGAAGAGAGAGAGGGAGGAAGGAGAGAGAGAGAGGAGATAGGGAGGACAGAGAGAGGAGAGAGGGAGYCACAGAGAGACAGAGAGCATAGTGAGCTGTCTTGTGTTAGACTTGTACAGTACTACACAGAGCTAACCCACACAGGCAGGCAGACATCGCCAGCAGATCACAGCAAAGAGAGGAACAGAGAGGAGCTCTCACACTGAAAATCATCCATGAGGAAACAGAGAGAGACACAGAGACAGAGAACATTAGTCCTGACATTTGAAAACTACATCTATGTTCTCTTCTAAAATAATTAAAGGAACAATGTGTGAAAATGTGTACGGATGTGTTTGATCGTCTGATTGCATCAGCGGTGTATTTGTGCGTGTGTGTTTGCATCAGGGACGGGCAACTCCAGTCCTTGGGGGCCTGATTGGTGTCACACCTTTACAAAGCCACAGCTGACACACCTGACTCCAATAATCAACTAACTTCAGTTTAGAATGCAATTAGTTTAATCAGCTGTTTGCTAGGGATGGGYGGAAAGTGTGACCCCACTACGGCCCACAAGGACTGAACTTGCCCATCCCTGGGTTAGATGGAGCGAGAGAATGATTTGGAAGGGAAGAGAGATAGAGTGGGAGAAGAAGAGAGAGAGAAAGAATTGAGCTCCCTTCTACTGTAGTATGAAGCGAGCCGTGACGTTACGTAAACTGACCTATCTTTCCTGTAATCAGATCAGCCGCTGGCAAAATAATCCTGAAACAACTGCAAAACAACACAGAATTCAGCCAGCCAAAGAAGAGAACCAGAACGAGAGAACAATCCCCAACATTAAATCTGTGCATTAAAACGTGCCAGGATCACAGAGCACTGCAGTTCTCTGAGCCGCATGTGTGTGTGCGTGTGCACGCATGAATTTATGTGGTGAGGATTAATGTACAGTTTATGTCTGTGAGTGTGTGTGTGTGTGTGTGTGTGTGTGTGTGTGTGCGTTGTTCTGTGTGTATGTACTTAACTTGCATGTTTGTGTGTGTGAGAGTGTGTGTGGAACAGAGCTTGAACATGATTCTGTTCAAATGACCACAATCAAGTGCATCCCTCACTCTCTCGCCATACACTCCATCCATCGGCCCCTCCCACATCCCTCACCCTCGCTCTCTCGCATACACTCCATCCATCGGCCCCTCCCACATCCCTCGTCTCTCCCATACACTCCATCCATCGGCCCCTCCCACATGCCTCGCTCTCTCGCCATACACTCCATCCATCGGCCCCTCCACATCCCTCGCTCTCTCGCCATACACTCCATCCATCGGCCCTCCCACATCCTTCACTCTCTCGCCATACACTCCATCCATCGGCCCCTCCCACATCCCTCGCTCTCTCGCCATCCCCTCCATCCGTCGGCCCTCCCACATCCCTCGCTCTCTCGCCATACACTCCATCCATCGGCCCCTCCACATCCCTCGCTCTCTCGCCATCACTCCATCATCGGCCCTCCCACATCCCTCGCTCTCTCGCCATCCCCTCCATCCGTGCGGCCTCCCACATCCTCTCTTTTCCCCATTTTCCGTACATTCAGTCCTACACAGTGTTCCAGAACATTCTGAGAGCACTGATTTCCACATTTATTTTGAAATTGAGAGTCAAGGTTTCCAGAGTATCATGTCCTTAAATCAAATGTAATATTCTCCTAGAAAATGATACATTCAGGTTGTGCTTGTGGTAAAAGTAGCATGTCTTCAACATCTAATGTAATATTCAGCGAGAAACGATAATTTCTACATAAAGTGTGTGTCAGCTAAAGTGTCATGTCCTCAACTTCAAATCAATTATTGAGGGGGAAATAAAAGATGAAATAAACTCTTGTGTGTGTGCTACAGTAGCTATATGGCAACCCCTCAACATCAAACAGAGACATTTATCATTTTTGCAGAACGTTACCCAAACTCATTTTCCAATTGCTGTGTGCATTTGTGTATGTGCTTGCATGTGCATGTGTGTGTGTGTGTGTGCATGCTTTTGTGTGTAAGCGTGTGCTCTTGCACTCGTGTTTCTGAAAATGTGTGTGTCTGAAATGGCCCAGGGAACTGTGATTCTCAGGGTGTGTTGGCTCCTGCTCTTTCTGTGTTTGTAGATGGATGTCCTGTATTGACTGTTCTAGTACAACTGCCTTGGATGGAGTTATATCAGTGGTCTGGTAGACACCAGGGTGTTTGTTGCTTTGGTTGTGTTTGTTGATAGATGGACATTTGGACCACTGTTGTGTTCTATGATCCGGTATGATTTGATTTGGATGGAGGACAGGCACTGTGGGGATTATTTGAGTTGCATCTATTTGGTAGGAGACAGTGGCAATGGGCTGGTACAAGCAGTACTTGTGGAATGGATGGCAGACGTACGGTTGTGCTGGAATAAAAGACACTTTTTTGAGCTAAAGATCCTTGTGACCTGCCTGATATCGTTTCTTACCAGAGCCCAGGCATTAGCCAACAGCGCCCATTCATCACTTTCAATATCACTACAAAATGACCTATTGCTTCCTCCAATGGGACTTCTTCCAAGTAGGACATATATAGTGTCTAGTGGGGAAAGTGGAACGTGATAGCATCCTTAGTACAACACTGGGACCTTATTACGCAATTTGGACCTTTTGGCATAATGACTGAAGAGTTAGCCTAACAGAACAGGCCCATGGTTGTGAGTCCAATTCCCAGTTGGTCTACCTCCACCTTTGCGGCAGACAGCCCTATTCTACTTTCACTGTCTATAATGGGACTTCCCACTCCTGGATTAAAAAGCTTGCTCAATGGCCCCTCAATGTTACCAGACATAGACCTATTTACTTTCTCCTGTCTCGATATGGGACGCCCCACATAGAGTAGTGACTGGTGATGGAAGTGGAGCATGTTAACTATAAGAGGAACAGAAGGCCGTCTGAGACCTAGCCTAACGTTATTTTAGACCTGGGAAGCGTGTCAGGGTTACTGTCTAGGAGGAGAGCAACAGGAGCTAGCTAGCTAGGTTATCTGTGCTATAGCTACAGTGTGTGCCATATGGAATCCGCTGGGAAGTTTAATGACCATATATGGTATGTTTTCTTATACTGAATTACAGACTGTAGCTACATGGTGTACAGTGTATTCGGGAAAGTATTCTGACCCCTTGACTTTTTCCACATTTTGCACATTTTGCTACGCTACACATTTTGCTACATATTTTGCTAAGACTCTTCCTAGAGCTGGCTGCTCGGCCAAACTGAGCAATCGGGGGAGAGGGCCTTGGTCAGGGAGGTGACAAGAACCCGATGGTCACTCTGACAGAGCTCCAGAGTTCCTCTGTGGAGATGGGAGAACCTTCCAGAAGAACAACCA
>NW_019945799.1:57025-62619 GCF_002910315.2 Salvelinus sp. IW2-2015 | reverse complement strand
CGATTACCTAGTTCTGCTCTCCTGCGTCTGACTTCACTGCCACCAGTTACGCACCCCTTACAGTGACAATAACCGACGAGAATTCTCTTGGGAGATAATACGGTGGAAGAGATAATACGATCGCGTGGAATTCTAGGTCAGATGAACAAAAGGACTAGAGTTCCTGCATGTTGTTACAATTACATCATGAGTCATTAATCATGAAAAGTACACCCRCGCCCTTCTTCCCGGAGAGATGTTTATTTCTGGATCCCGGTGGCTGTTTTCCATTTCAAATTAAATTTCTGTCCTTTGTTCCGCAACACTTTGATGKGATCAAGACAATTTGTTATAGAGTAACTATTAAAAAGAGTTTAATATTAACCTCTCGAAAGGCTTTAATAGATTGTATTAAGTATCTGCAATTTTCGTCAGTTGGAACGGAACCTTCTACGGTGACTGTGGAACTATTCTCCTCACTGTGCAGAATACGTGTCTGGAAGAAAACCCAACTTGGATTAATTGGGATATTGAAAACAGAACACTGCCTAACTTGAAAGAGCCTGCAGAAGGATCATAATATTACCCCCAATTTGTTTCTGCCTTTGTTATGACTACAATACACAGGTAGAAAAGAAAAGTAGTGTATAGGATACAGTAACTTTTTCCTCTGATTATTTCATTCAGCAATAGTGATTCATGGGATGATAAGCTTTATGAAACACACCACCCAGGGTGATCATATAAATGAAACAGGCTTCACATAGCCATAGAACAGCTGTAAGAGATTGTCACTCGACCAGCGTATGGTTATGCACAGCTGCAACCAGATCACTTAAAATAAGATTTTTGGTTGTTTTCTCTCCAAGATACAGATGCCATATCTTAATTTCATCGTCACGTTGATGCACGAATGTTCCTGCACAGCAGGAAATGCAAACTTGTAGTGTATTCAACCTTTAAAAAGACTTCTAATGTTTTAAATTTCCAGTTTAACAAACTGTCCTAACGAAAAATGTATCAACCACTACAACAAAAAAAATCATAAATTATAATCCACATTTCCTGTTGCTGCAAGGTTATTTTACTGCTGTAGTGAACTGGCTCAAATTAAGATCCTACATCTGTACAGCAATGAGAACACATCATACAATCATCATTCATGAGTTGTTCTGCATCTGGTTAGGGAAAGGAAATACCTAGTCAGTTGCACAACTGAATGCCTTCAACCAAAATGCCTTTCGCATTTAACCCAAACCCTCTGAATTAGAGGTGCGAGGGGCTGCCTTCATCAACACCCAGTTGTTGTGGGTGAACTGTGGTCCATGTAGCTAATTTGGTAAAGCATGGTGCTTGCAATGCCAGGGTTGTGGGTTTGATTCCCATGGGGGACTAGTATCAAAATGTATGCACTCACTAATGTAAATTGCTCTGGATAACAGCATCTACTAAAATTTCCTCAAGAGCAGAACAGAACAATTTTGCTCAAGAGCAGAACAGCAGATGTTTCCAGCTCAGGGATTCAAACCAGCAACCTTTCAGTTACTGGCCCAATGCTCTTAACTGCTAGGCTACCTGCCACTGGTCCACTTTGTGTTCAAAGTGTTTATCTTTATTTTTTATCCCAAAGAGTTTCTAATATTCAGCCACGTGTTAGAATCGGAACCATAGCGCTTTCGGATCACGCCTTGTACCACCTCCGCTTTTGACCTCGAAAAACATCACCGAGGTCAAGAGCTGGAAAATTCAGACAATCATGCTATCAAAACGAAGCATTACCATACATTGGTAAATAACAAATGGATAGACATAACCAGACAACGATTTACCTGTTTCTCCGGCCACAATGTGGGACGCTGCTTAAAGCCACACTAAAGAGGTCATCTAATTGGCATATGCTTCCTCTAAGAAAGCATGGAGACCAGCCGGCTAGATCTGGAGAGGGAGCATGGACGCTGTGGAAAAGTACATAAACAATCCACAGACAAGCCTCTGAGGTCAACTTAAAGCAGCCAAGCCAAACTGAATTTGAACTATACTCGGGATGATAAAAAAAAAAAGTTTTTCTTTACTAAACAAATACCGATTTGGAGTATAGCAATAGGCCTAGTAGATTGCGTTGCTTATCAAATTAAAAAAAGAGCAGTCAGAGCGTACAATATGGTTCCGAACAGGCAAGAGGACGAGGTAACATATGACCCAAAAAAGATCAATTTTAACTTTTCATTGATTTTTACTGCAAACTGATTATCTCTGAGAGAGAACACACGGAAGCAGAAACTCCATCCTTCCTAGAGGGAATCTCGCTGCCTAAACTATCAGAGCTGACCAAGAAGTCTCAACTCCCCTTCACTCTGAGGAGATCTGGGAGGCAAATTACATCCATGCCACATAACAAGTCCCAGGCCCAGATTGGATTCCCCAGAGAGTTCTACAAGACTGCTTTTTGGCCCAGCTTAGCCCTATTTCCATGCCAATGCTGGACGGATTTTGCTAAAAACGGAGTTCTCCACCAGACTCTATGGCACAGCTCGATTTACCAGTGTTGCCTCAAAAAAGACAAGGACGCCCCTAGATCTGCTCCTCCTCGGTCCCATAAGCTTGTTTGGAGTTTCGACTTACAAATATAATTGAACAAATTGCGGCCAAAAGACTAAACTCTTCTTAAATATAATAAGCGGACCAACTGGATCTTATTAGAGACAGAATACTCTATCTGATAACATTCGCCGTCTTTTTTGGATATTATTGATCAAATAAACGCACAGAAGACCCTGTCTGCTGGACTTCTAACTGGATGCCTCGAGAAGGGTTCGACAGGATGGAGTTGGAAGCTTTTTGTCTCAGTTTAGAAAGTTTCAATATGGGCCAAACTTTATTAATATGGATCAAATCAACTATACTCTCATCCCAAATGCCATGGTGGACTACTAACGGACTGAAATACTGACAGATTCCTTTGGGAGGGGCACAAGACAGGGTGCTCGCTATCCCCTGCTCTACTTGTTGGGGGCGGAGGCTCTGGCAAGGTTGATAAGGAGCAATCACAAGTATTACAGGTGTTCCTGCGGCGGCCTGCAGCAAAGATTTCGCTTAACGCGGATGATGCTTTGCTCTACATATCACAACCCTGAGAAATCCCTTCCTCCCATTTTAGAACACAATTTGGCTCAGTTATGGAACCGTTTTCAGGTTATACGATTAATTTTTAACAAATCCAACTGTCTGCCCCTCTCATATTAACACCACAGTTCTATGAAGACACTATGCCCATATCAATGGAAGGACACAGGGGTTTCATACTTGGGATATTCATAACACCAGATCTGAATAGGCTTTCAAGGAGAATTATACTTCACTACCTGGATGAAATCAAAAACAACCTCCAGAACCTGGGATCTCTCCAGATTAGCTTAGTAGGAAGAATTAATGTAGTCAGTATGACATCCTCCCTAGGACTGAACTGATTTATTTCAGATGCTTCCCATGCTCTCCCAAGCTTCTTTTTCAAAAGCAATTAACCAAAGCATCACAAATTTTATATGGGGCAATAAAAACACTTAGGATCAAGCTTTCGCACTATCTAGAACCTGAATCTAAGGGCGGTTCTTGTGCCCTTCCTCCCTTCAATTGTACTACTGTTCGCCCACATCCGCAACATGCTAAATGGATCACAAAACAGACAAGAGTCACATGGGATCCAGATAGAAGCCCAATCTGTGGTTCATTGCCATAAGCTTTCAAACTATATTACTAATAACTTTAAGTGAAGTGGGCAACATAGCCCAAAATTTGTTGATTTCAGCACCCTACTAGCGTGGAGGGACTGTAAGAACATTACCATGGGCATCCTCACCAAATATGCTCTCATCGCCTTAAGTAGGCACGCCAGACTTGCCAAAAGCCGCTGAGGGATGCCAACTTTAATCTTTTGGCATACTCTAGGAATTCAGGACTTTTCGACTATTTTCTCAGAAGACACTACACTGAATCCTTTCAAGAGCTCTTGCAGTGCATTCAATGTGCAAGATCCCATTTTTTAAAATATCTTCAAATTAGGACATGTCCATCTTCCTATTTACTTCCAAGTAGGAGTTTAGAACTAGTTGAACGAAAGTTGAAACTCTCTTGTCAAAGCAATCCATTAAAGGCAAATATCCTATAATCTAAATAGACTCCTTTCTGGAAAGGAGGCTCCTCCTTACCTCTTTGAAAATAATCTGGAAAGGATTGGTCTGACTATCAGTGATGAGTTATTGGGCGGAGGGTTTGCGACAGGGGGGGTAAGGGCGGGTGGGGGTCTTCTCTACTAATGGTAAAAATGAAAGAATCGAATTACAAATTTTTGTACGAAATTTTATTACACTCCCTTGAGACTCCATAAATGAAAACAAGATTTCTCCTAACTGTAAAAATGTAGCCTCTGAAAGTGGAAACGCTATATGCTGTATTTTGGAGCTGTAGAGAGATTGCCAGATTTGGCATTATATACTGCTGCAGCAGAACAATACTAGATGTACAGTTTGATATGACCCGTTGTCCCTTATCTTCTTATGCCCAGCAGGACTTTGTTCTTGATCCTGAAGAGAAAATTTTGCTCATGCCATTACATACTTTGCTAGAAATTAATCCTTCTATTGGTGGGGCTCCTAGTACTCTCCTACATTTAAAATGTGGATTGGACAAGAATTGTTGACATTTCTCCCTCTTGAAAAGTCAACTTATGACTCCAAAGGACAGCCCAAGTTTGATAGACTCTGGTTCTCCACTATTCACTATTATCTTTCAAATTGGACAGAGTGAATGGGGGGATCGGGGAGGTGAGCAGATGCGTGTTGTGTAAGGTGCTGTAAAATCTAAAAACTAATCATTGGCTTCGTCATCTCAGCTAAGGCTGGAAATAGCAAATAAGAACCTTGATAGTGCTGCTGCAAGTTCTACTACTTTAAAATTTTGTTATAATTATTATTTGTGTGTATGTGTGTATGTATGTATATGTAGTATGTATATATGTATTATTATATATAACATTTTTTTTATTATTATTATATATATATATTTTTTTTAAGTCTGTCACATCTGTGAATGTGGAATGTGTTTGGTTGTTGTTTGAAAACTAATAAAACTTTTAAATTGAAAAAAAAAGAAAATGTAAGCTTGGGGCCAGCAGCATACCACCCTGCATACCACTGCTGGCTTGCTTCTGAAGCTAAGCAGGGTTGGTCCTGGTCAGTCCTGGATGGGAGAACTGAAGTGGTGTTGGAGGGCCAGTAGGAGGCACTCTTTCCTCTGGTCTAAACAAAGATCCCAATGCCCCAGGGCAGTGATTGGGGACACTGCTCTGTGTAGGGTGCCGTCTTTCGGATGGGACGTTAAACGGGTGTCCTGACTCTCTGAGGTCATTAAAGATCCCATGGCACTTATCGTAAGAGTAGGGGTGTTAACCCGGTGTCCTGGCTAAATTCCCAATCTGGCCCTCAACCATCACGGTCACCTAATAATCCCAGTTTACAATTGGCTCATTCATCCCCCTCCTCTCCCTGTAACTATTCCCCAGGTCGTTGCTGCAAATGAGAACGTGTTCTCAGTCAACTTACTGGTAAAATAACGGTAAA
>NW_019945799.1:52977-53881 GCF_002910315.2 Salvelinus sp. IW2-2015 | reverse complement strand
AGAACACACACAGGAGAGAAGCCTTACTCCTGCTCTGATTGTGTAAAATGCTTCACAACATCAACTAGGCTAAAAGTTCATCAGAGAACACACACAGGAGAGAAGCCTTACATCTGCTCTGACTGTGCGGCGAGTTTCTCTGTACTGTGCCACTTAAAACGACATGAAAGTGTACACACAGGGGAGAAGCCTTACTCCTGCTCTGACTGTGGGGCGAGTTTCTCTCTACTGTGCAACTTAAAACGACATGAACGTATACACACAGGAAAGAAGCCTTATCACTGCACTGACTGTGAGAAGAGATTCTACAGATTGGGCCATTTAAAAAGACACCAATGTATACATAAAGGAGAGAAGTTCTCTCAGACCAGCTAAGATTAGACACTCCACTTAATTCTCATGTCATTAAACGTTGAATTGAATCAAATGAAGAAAGCGTAGAACACTCCATTGTTATCCTATTGTTTCTCACTGTGAGAGAACTGTGCAGAGGGAGTGGAGCGTTATAGAATGTTAGCCTCTTTACTGATCAGTGTACACCTTGTCAGTTTTGGTGAGTGTTGTTAGCTTCTACTGTAAAGATATTGAGATGACCTTGGATTTGCCCTTAGGGTTGAATATCCTCTGTGAGGCTTCTCACAGTGGAGTCTGATGGGTGACTGGGTGGTACTGCTTCCCTCTGCAGTTTTCTGTGGGGATGAGCTAGTAGACACAACATACACTGAGTGTACAAAACATTAAGGACACCTGCTCTTTCCATGACATAGACTGACCAGGTGAACCCAGGTGAAAGCTATGATCCTTAATGGTCTAGTTGTTGTGTATTTGTTATGGATCCCCATTTAGCTTTCAACATAAAAAAAACTGTGGTTGCAGTTGGCTAAGGAATGAAAACACTGGACAC
>NW_019945799.1:41855-45846 GCF_002910315.2 Salvelinus sp. IW2-2015 | reverse complement strand
ACGGAATAATCAAGTCAATAAACATGGGTAGTTAGTTAGGATAGCCTATAGTTAATGTACTGGCAAGTTGGATGTATATTTAGCCAACTAATGTTAGGTAGCTAGCTAACAACATACCGCTACATATTGCTGTAATGATACGCTATGTGGTTCGTAAGGACAGCGTAGCTAACGAATTGTCAGCTAATATAACGTGTACGGTAACTTATTTGAAAAGTCATTACTTTAACTATATCCATACTATGAGGAATAAGCATACTATATACTCAATTCACATCACAAATAGTACGGTTAGTATGAGTATTCGAACACAGTCATTGTCTAAATGACAGGTCGAAACACATTCATAACCATTAAGGGGTAATTAGCCCCCAGGGGYCAGTTACCCCCAAGYAGGGCGAGTTGCCCCCAACACACTCATCCAACATATTACTACTTTACTCAAAAACTATCCAAATGTTTCTCTCTAAACAAGTTATTATTTATCTTAAGGCTTTCCTACTTGTATGTTTAAAAAACTTATAGATCTAACTTTGTTGAAATATATCTACAACTTTTTCTCCATAATTAAAAATAATAATAATTTACCACAAAATCATTTTGTTTAAATATCTCCAAAAGTTGTGATGACACAAAGGAAATTGGGAAAATAATTTGGTGAAATCTTGTGGTCCTAGTGTGAATTACAGGGGGGGTTGAACATCTCTGGAGAGACCTGAAAATAACTGTGCAGTGACACTCCCCATCTAACGTGACAGAGCTTGAGAAGATATGCAGAGAAGAATGTGAGAAACTCCCCAAATACAGGTATGCCAAGCTTGTAGTGTCATACCCAAGAAGATAAGGCTGCCAAAGGTGCTTCAACAAAGTCCGGAGTAAAGGGTCTGAATACTTATGTAAATGTGATATTTCAGTTTTTTATTACATTTGCAAAAACTGTCATAAAACCTAGCGGTCAAACAGGGAAATGGTTCCAATCATTTTTCTTTTTCATTCATTATATAAACACTTAAAATAAGGGCTGTGTTGTAGGCTTACCCTGGTGTGACGTTTTGATAACCATGTAAATTTCTTTCGGACAATGTGACTTTTATCAATATATTCGACTTTATTTCCTCTCAGATTATAAAACGCTGATCACTGCAAGTCATCTCTAGCTGATACTTTTGCTGACAGGTGTTGTGTCAACTTAAAACTAGCACAAGACAGTTAACAGAAKTGACCATTTAAATAAATGTAGTCTACTTATTCATTGCTACATTTAGCTAACATTAAATTGTTAAATCAGAGATCCTTACCTTTGACTGGATTCGGCAGTCTTGTCCAGATCATCATGGCATTTGTAGTTCTTTAGGATAGCCACATTAGCAGCTAATTAGCGGTTCATTTTGGCGGGTAAATACTGGCGAATATATTGATCAAAGTCACCTTGTTCTGGAGAGATTTACACGGTTATCCAAACGTTACACCAGGGTAAGCCTATCTACCACCCTATGTAAAGCTGGATATATGATACACGTAAGAAGAAAAAAAAAGCACTCTAAAATGTCTTCCACAAAGAGGAACGGACAACATTCCACAGGCCACATTCAACAGCCTGACCAACTCTATGCAAAGGAGAAGTGTCCCGGAGGAGGAGGCACCGGGACTACCCCCTTCTCATCCCAAGGATCCCGGAATGCACGGACCGTTGCACTGTGGTAGTGAGGGAACAGGAAGTTCCAGAAGGCGCGCAACATTTCTCAGAAAAAGCCGTCAGAACTGTGCATCAAGAAGATAACCTTAGTGTCCGTTTCAATTTATTACGACAGGTATGTAATAACACGTTTAAAATTTCTGTCGAAAGAACATGTCATACCATGCTAGGTAACAAATACGTTAAAGATATGATCACGTTTGGTAAAGGTTTGATGTGTTATTTTTTGTGTCAAACCGAGTGAAGTATACGTGATTAAAAACTATTTTACAAGGCACATAGCTAGAGACTCTTGGTTGTCTGAATGGATGTACATAATTGCCTCATGGTCATTTCATAAAATAATCAAATTATTTGAGATTTCTGAGTTCGTTTAGCATGTTATTAGTTTTGTGTAAAATTCACAAGCTTGTAAAATGCGGCCCCCATCGTCTGGATCAACGGACAGTTTACGCATGAAATGTAATGATTATCGTTTTTCTTCATGTGTATTAATATCAGACACATTAAGTTGTTTCTGTCTTTATCTATAAATGTTACTGTGGTGTGAACAGGAAATACAATATTTTTTGATTTAAGTAATACGGTGAAGACAAGGTTATTAAGGAAAATAGCACATAGTGCTGCTTAAAACAAACTAACCTTGTACTAAATGGTTTTTGAGTCATTTATGCATTATATGCTATAGGTTAAGTATTAGCTCAAAAAGTATTGGGACTCCTGCACCTAAATATAAACAGTATCGGCACCTATTTCAGTCCAAGTCAAGCACTGAATTAGATAATTGAACAAAACATTTTGAATATATTATGCCAGAACTGTCATAAAACTTGTTTCCGTTTCTCATCATTACTACGGCTGACTCAGGTATGAGGCCGTAACATCAACAGTGAGGACAGACCAAGCCTGCCTCTATCCTTCCACAATGAGTCCAAACCTATGGTCACTGGGTCCTGATTGTGACAGTGGAGCCCAGTTTGCACCGCAGGATCCAGAGATGGCATCAGTGAAGCTGGAAGACTGCAGTCAAACACTGGAGCTGAATGTCATCATTAAAGATGAAGAAGAAGAGGAGAAGATTGGGAAATCTGTTTCTCATGGTAAGAGCAGGTTCTATCTAACTAAGTTTGTGTTATTCATTCCAACTTCCCACTGTGCATGAAAGTTGCAGTAGAACTGTTTCAATGAGAAGATAGATGTTATTTCATACTACTGACACTTGCAAGGTTTGACACCAGTATGGCCAGCATTTGTTTTTATTCACTGGGCTATCTGGAGTGATCAGAGAGTAGACTAAAGAKGTGATGTAGACAAACTGCCAGTGTTTTAAAGTTCTATGAAATTAGTTTGTGTAGTTACTAACCCTTGTGACAGTGAGTGGAMGACTTTTACCCACTTTTAGAATAGTTTTATTCCCCTGTATTGTCCAGCCTACTGATATGAATACATATGTCACCCGGTACAGCCAGAAGAGGGCTGGCCACACCTTTTGGCCTGGTTCCTCTCTACCTTTCTTCCAAGGTTCCTGCTTTCTAGGGAGTTTTTCCTGGCCACTGTGCTTCTACATCTGCATTGCTTACTCTTTGGTGTTTTAGGCTGGCTTTCTGTAGAACACTTTGTGATAACTACTGATGTAAAAAGGGCTTCATAAAATACATTTGATTGACATGTATATCACACCAACTGACTGGTTCTTCTGYTGTTGTTCACACAGGAGACCATGTTGAGACATTCCCTACATCCAGACAGCAACAGCAGGAAGATCACAGAGCTAAGAGGTCTCACCACTGCCCACATTGTGAGGAGATTTTTCCAATTCTATCAAAGCTAAAAACACACCTAAAAATACACACAGGAGAGAATCCGTATTCCTGTACTGACTGTGGGAAGAGATTCACAACATCAGGGGTTCTGACAGTTCATCYGAGAGTGCACACTGGAGAGAAGCCTTACTTCTGCTCTGACTGTGGAAAGAGTTTCTCTAAACAGAACAACTTAAAATATCACCAGCGAATACATACAGGAGAGAAGCTTTACTCCTGCTCTGACTGTGGGGCGAGTTTCTCTCGACTCAATACCTTAAAAACACACCAACTTATACATACAGGTGAGAAGCCTTACTCTTGTTCTGACTGTGGGAAGAGTTTCTCTGTAATGGGCAACTTAAAAACACATGAACGTATACATACAGGAGTGAAGCCTTACTCCTGCTCTGACTGTGGAAAGATTTTCTCTCAACTGGGTTACTGAGCAACATTAAAAGCACAGAACGTATGCATACAGAGGAAGCTTACT
>NW_019945799.1:10141-39160 GCF_002910315.2 Salvelinus sp. IW2-2015 | reverse complement strand
GTACCAGGCCCTCCTGCAGCAAAGCACCCATACAACATGATGCTGCCACCACCGTGCTTCACGGTTGGGATGGTGTTCTACGGCTTGCAAGCCTCCCCCTTTTTCCACCAAACATAACAATGGACATTATGGCCAAACAGTTCTATTTTTGTTTCATCAGACCAGAGGACATTTCTCCAAAAGTACAATCTTTGTCCCCATGTGCAGTTGCAAAACGTAGTCTGTCTTTTTTATGGTAGTTTTGGAGCAGTGGCATCTTCCTTGCTGAGCAGGGCTTTGAAAATAGCATCAGATATTTCAACACCATCCAATTCCTTTTCCAGATCCAATTTAGTGTCTTCTGACATAGAGGGAACATCAAGACCTGATTAGTTTTCAGGAGATTCAGAGTTGTAAAGTGTGTTGTAGTAGGGAACAAATGTTTGGTTTATTTCCACAGGATCCATTGATAATTGTCCTTGTTAATTATGAATTGCATTAATGGCTCGGTCTGAATTGAACTTCTTAATGCGCTTAATGCGCCAGACAAGCAATTTACCAGGRTTTCCACCTTGATCATAGGACTGTTTCATCCTAGTTAAGCTGTTTTCAGTCTTTGAGGTGGAAAGTTCTTCATACTGAGCTTTAAGAGTGAATAATTCCTTGTTTACTTCTACTGAGTTAACTCAAAAAGTTTCCCTCTGCAATTCTCTGATTTTGCTGTCCAGCTCTCTCATTTTCAGGTCGAATTGATTTAAAACTGGTAAAATGTATAAATTGGTACTTGCTGGCATTTGGTCAGTGTTCAATGTAAAATAAACATCTATATGCACTCCAACGTAATGTAAGAAGTCCTGGTCCATGTAACCATCTGGGATYCAAACYCCATCTAGAGGGTCTTTTTACTRGTTTTGTATCCCTATAGAACAATGTCTAAACCCAGAGGAACGATCTAGATGAGGATCAAATAATATTCCCTGCCATTAGGACTTAACCTCCCTTCCTGGTTATCAGTAGAAATACATTCTCAAATCATTTTGGATTTCATCATTAGGACCATGAACATTAACCAGATTAATATGCTCATTCTAAAGAGTTTCCTGTATCAGAATGTATCTACCAGATGTATCAGTTATAATATTATCCACTTGAAATGGAACAGATTTGTGAATTAAAACCATAACAGAATGAGAGGAGAAACAGGATGCTATTACTTGCCCTTGCCACCTCCTGCATACTTAAGTAGCTCATCCTTCAACAAGTAGGTTTCTTGTAGGAACACAATAGATTAATGAAGCTGTTTAATCCTAGTAATACCTGTTTAAGCTTGGATAGTTTACAAACCCACAGACATTCCACAAAGTACATTTAAGTTTTTCATTTGAAGTCATTTAAACCAAGATGTAAACATGGAATAAGCTGATAGCATAAAGACAAAAGTATGTTAGTAAAACCACAAAGGACCGCAGGAATATTTTGTATGAGAAAAAATATGTAAAGATCTGTTTGCGAACAAACAAAAAAATATATATCCTAACAGTAAAACACTGAACCCCATTCCACTGTCTCCTTAACTGAGACATCCAACGCTTCCTCGCTCACCTCCTCCTAATCGTAGTGTAGCCTGGTGGARGACTGATCCATTAAAGGGAGCAGTCTWACCTAAYCGACACTAAACAAAGCAAAGTGTCTCCAGCGTTCTCTCCGCCATTACTCCTCACAAACAACATCTAGCAAGATATGCCTTTTGTTTTATGTGAAATATCACAACAAAAGGCATATCTAGCAAGATATGTGAAATATCACATAGTATTTGTTTGAAAAGTAGCAAAGAATAATAGCTCTACCTAAAACAGTAACGCTAGTTAGTGAAGCCTGAGACTAACATTACAGTATGGACAGTCCAAAATAGTTGTAGATGGTCCACAACACAGGGTTTTTTGCTAGTAGCTACCAAGTAACAAAATGGCCCTCACATATAGCATTAACGTAGTATACCGCGCCTCGAACGTGCCCGGGCTAAAGTGGTGATTCCGCCAGGAGGGGTTGTGCTAGCTCTAAGCTCCAGACCTCCAGTGTGCTTTCACAATAATTATTTATTAGGATTTTTACCTTTCAAACAGTGGAAATAATTTTTCATGCCACAAGAGGTAGGCTACCTGATCTTGGCAAATGGGTCCCGGAACGAAAGACTACAAAACTGAGAGGTGCCAGAGGATCCGGCTCAAATTAAGCACCGTCCTTCTCATATTATGGGGTAGGGCCATCCCAAGGATCCCTGAATGCACGGACGGTTGCACCAAAGATTTTTTTTATAACTAATCCAAGATAGACCACATCCGGTTGTTTCCAATGGGAAGAGATGAGTCATACTGGGCAGAGCCAAGCACGAGCTTGCGAGATCCTATTGGCGCGTTCTAGCATATTTATGTTTGGGAACGCCTCCTTTGAAGCGCTCGTGTGCAATAACTACATTTGCGTTCCTTCTAAACAATGTGATAAAAAAAAATGTGTAGCATAGGGTAACGTCTACACAGCTTTGTCCACTCTGTTCACAACATATTTTCGTTGTGTTAACAGAAAACTATATTAAGATCATATGTTTCATCGATTAGAACATCTGCAGAATATCAGCCAAAATCCATCTTCTCCCACTGCCGGCCAGCGGGCTTCCTTTCACTACCATATTTGGTATTGTCATGTCATTCCATGCTAGATAACACAACTATTATCATATTTGGTAGTGAGTGGAAACGCTAAGCCGATGCTTGACATTTCTACATCCTGTGAAATATCTGTCTCATTGTTCTATCTGTGGCTGCACTGTGGTAGTGGGGGAACAGGAAGTTCCAGACAGGCACACACCATTTTTCAGAATAAAGAATGCACTAAGAATTGTGATGTCTAGAAGAGAACCTTTTGTGTCCGTTTCTATTTATTACTACAGGTATGTAATAGTAGGTCAAAACCTCCTAATAAAGAATGAACATGTCATTCCATGCTAGATAACAACTATTATCACGTTTGATAAAGGTTTGATGTGTTATTTTTGTGTAAAACGAACTGAAGAATGTGATAAACTATTTTAAGTCACACAGCTAGAAACTTTGGGTTTGTCCGAATGGATGTACATCATTTTCTCAAGGTCATTTTATAAATAATCCATTTATTTGAGATTTCTGAGTTCGTTGGGCATGTTATTGGTTTTGTGTAAAATTCACGACCTGGTAAAATGGCGGCGCCCACTCTGTCTGCGTCAACGGACTTCAGTGCGGGTGCATCAGAGACAATTTCACGATCACACTACAGGTTTGAAGCTTAATGTAATGAATCAGCTTCCTACATGTGTACTTATATTCATATAATTTATATTATTTGATGGCGAAATACAATTTTTTTATTTTATTGAAATAATACAGTGAAGACCAGGTTATTCAGGAAAATAGTACATAGTGCTGCTTAAAATAAACTGCAACCTCGTACTAAATGTTTTTGTCATATCTGGATTTTCTGAATTTGGGAAATCTACTTTTGATTAAGTTAAAATTACGTAGTGTAGACTAATTTAAAGTGTGTACTTTGTCTAATTTGAATTAAGTAATGTTGAGCTCATGTTCCTCTTATGAATATTGCTCAACAGTATTGTGGAGCTCCTGCACATAATATACAATACCGGCACCATTATTTCAGTCGAGTCAAGCACTGAATTAGATATTGAACAAGAAAAATTAATATATTTTTAGAGAATAAAGAAGTGCCGGAACTGTGAAAAGCACTTTTGTCTGTTTGCATTGTTTCTACAGGACGACTTAGAATTTGTAGTCTGAGGCCGTAACATCAACAGTGAGGACACCCAGCCTGCCTCTCTCCTTCCACAGGGAGTCCAAACCTACAGTCACTGGGTCCTGATTGTGATAGTGGGCCCAGTTTGCACTGCTGGATCCAGAGATGGCATCAGTGAGGGGCTGGAAGCTGCAGTCAAACACTGGAGCTGAATGTCAACACATTAGAGATGAAGAAGAGGAGGAGAAGATTGGGAAATCTGTTTAGTCATGGTAAGAACAGGTTCTATCTAACTAAGTTTGTGTTATTCATTCAACTTCCCACTGTGCATGAAAGTTGCAGTAGAACTGTTTCAATGAGAAGATAGATGTTATTTCATACTACTGACACTTGCAAGGTTTGACACCAGTATGGCCAGCATTTGTTTTTATTCACTGGCTATCTGGAGTGATCAGAGAGTAGACTAAAGACGTGATGTAGACAACTGCCAGTGTTTTAAAGTTCTATGAAATTAGTTTGTGTAGTTACTAACCCTTGTGACAGTGAGTGGAGGACTTTTACACCATTTTAGAATAGTTTTATTCCCCTGTATTGTCCAGCCTACTGATGATGAATACATATTGTCACCGGTACAGCCAGAAGAGGGCTGGCCACCCTTTTGGCCTGGTTTCTCTACCTTCTTCCAAGGTTCCTTGCTTTCTAGGGAGTTTTTCCTGGCCACTGTGCTTCTAATCTGCATTGCTTACTCTTTGGTGTTTTAGGGTGGCTTCTGTAGAACACTTTGTGATAACTACTGATGTAAAAGGGCTTCATAAAATACATTTGATTTGACATGTATATCACACCAACTGACTGGTTCTTCTGATGTTTGTTCACACGGAGACCATGTTGAGACATTCCTACATCCAGAGCAGCAACAGCAGGAAGATACAGAGCTAAGAGGTCTCACCACTGCCCACATTGTGGAGGAGATTTTTTCCAATTCTATAAAGCTAAAAACACACCTAAAAATACACACAGGAGAGAATCCGTATTCCTGTACTGACTGTGGGAAGAGATTCACAACATCAGGGGTTCTGACAGTTATCGGAGAGTGCACACTGGAGAGAAGCCTTACTTCTGCTCTGACTGTGGAAAGAGTTTTCTTAAACAGAACAACTTAAAATATCACGACGAATACATACAGGAGAGAAGCTTTACTCCTGCTCTGACTGTGGGGCGAGTTTCTCTCGACTCATCCCTTAAAACACACCAACTATACATACAGGTGAGAAGCTTACTCTTGTTCTGACTGTGGGAAGAGTTTCTCTGTAATGGGCAACTTAAAACACATGAACGTATACATACAGGAGTGAAGCCTTACTCCTGCTCTGACTGTGGAAGATTTTCTCTCACTGGGCCACTTAAAAAGACATGACATATACATACAGGAGTGAAACTTACTACTGCTCTGATTGTGGAAAATGCTTCAAACATCAATCATCTTAAAGTTCATCAGAGTAACACACAGAAGAGAGCCTTACCTGCTCTGACTGTGGGAAGAGTTTCTCTCGACGGGGCCTCTTAAAACACATGAACTTATACATACAGGAGTGAAGCCTTACTCCTGCTCTGACTGCGGAAAATGTTTCACAACATCAACTGAGCTAAAAGTTCATCAGAGAACACACACAGGAGAGAAGCCTTACTCCTGCTCTGACTGTGGAAAGAGTTTCTCTGTAATGGGCACCTTAAAAACACATGAACGTATGCATACAGGTGTGAAGCCTTACTCTGCTCTGACTGTGGAAAATGCTTCACAACATCAACAGAGCTAAAAGTTCATCAGAGAACACACACAGGAGTGAAGCCTTACTCCTGCTCTGACTGTGGAAAGAGTTTCTCTGTACTGGGCAACTTAAAATACATGAACATTTACATAAGGAGTGAAGCCTTACTCCTGCTTCTGACTGTGGAAAATGCTTCACAACATCAACTGAGCTAAATGTTCACCAGAGAACACACAGGAGTGAAGCCTTACTCCTGCTCTGACTGTGGAAAGAGTTTCTCTGTACTGGGCAACTTAAAACACATGAACGTTTACATACAGGAGAGAAGTCTTACTCCTGCTCTGACTGTGGAAAGAGTTTCTCTCAAATGGGCCAGTTAAAAAGACACAAGGTAAACATAAAGGAGAGAAGCCTTACCACTGATCTGACTGTATAAATGTTTTAAAACAACAGCTGAGCTAAAAGGTTATCAGAGAACAGACACAGGAGAGAAGCCTTACTTATTCTCCTAATGTGGCAAGAGTAACTCAAGTGAAAGTCATCAAGTAAAATACTACTTGAGTAAAAGTCTAAAAGTATTTGGTTGTAAATATATTTATGTATCAAAAGTAAATGTAAACGCTAAAATATACTTGAGTATCAAAAGTAAAAGTATGAATAATTTCAAATTCCTTAAATTCATCTCTATGGGATGGGTGTCCCTAAACCAGACGGTTGTTGCTAACTTGCGTAATGTGACTAAAAGACCTTGTATTCAACAGCCAACTTTCCAGGACATTGACAAGCTTAAATTCTTGCTAATCTACTACTGCAGTGTCCAATTAACAGTACTATTACATTGAAAAAATACCTTGCTATTGTTTGAGGAGAGTGTACAACAACACTTGTATCACGGCAACTGGTTTGATACCTTCACCTCTGAAGGTAAATAATGTACTTACATTCAGTAATCTTGCTCTGATTTGTCATCCTGAGGTTCCCGAAGATAAAATGTAATATAGTTTTGTTTGATTAAAATACAGTTTTATGTTCAAATGTAGGAACTGGTTTCTACATTTTGACCCTGTGTCTCTTTTTTTTTTTTGTATTATCTTGTACCAGATCTATTGTGTTATATTTCTCCTACATTAATTTCACATTTCCACAAACTTCAGTGTTTCCTTTCAAATGGTATCAAGAATATGCATATCCTTGCTTCAGGTGCTGAGCTATAGGCAGTTAGATTTGGGTATGTATTTTTTTTTTTTTTTTTTTTTTTTAAAGGGTACAGTCCTTAAGAGGTTTTTTAAGCAAACCAGATGGCACAATTGTGTTGTTTTTTATATTGCAGTATTATAAATAATAAAGTTTGATTTGTTTTTAAGAATGTAAAAGTCTCTCCTTTTGATTACAATAATTCCCACACAATATCTAAACATCATTGCCAATCAGGTGCATCCCTTCATGGCGGCAGTGTATCCATCTGCAAATTCATTTTTTTCAGCAGGATTATTCCTTGTACCACAAGGATTTGTCAAGGAATGGTTCCAAGAACATTACAGTGAATTCAGATTACTCAGTTGACTGTAATCGTGCATCTGTGGGAGGGATGGAATGAGAATTCGGAGTAGATCCACCCAGCCAACTTGACACAATTGTAGGAAACATTGGAGTCAACATGGACCAGCATCCCTGTGGAACACACAACACCTTGGACAGTCCATGCCCGACGAATTGAGGCTTTTCTGAGGCAAGGGGGGTGCAACTCAATATTAGTATATGTTTCTAATGTTTTGTGCACTCCGTGTAGATCAGATAAAGATGGTGCGATGATCAGTTTTTTTAATTCTTTTGGGTGGTTATTATATATTATTAAACAACTTTTGTTAAATGGTAACAAGGCTATGAATTTATTAAATTGTATTTTAATACTAGATTAATTATTTTAGTCATTGATGATGAATGTATTTGAATAACTGTATTGAAGTTAATTGATCTGGCGGCAGGTAACCTAGCGGTTAAGAGTGTTGGCCTGTAACTGAAAGTGTGCTGGTTTGAATCCCAAGCCAACAAGGTGAAGAATCTGTCATTGTGCCCTTGAGCAAGCCAATTAATCTTATTTGTCCTGTAAATTGCTCTGTATAAGAGCATATACTAAATGACATAAATGTAATGAAAAATGTTTGTACATTAATTTATGCTGGTTAACAATTTTTTTTCTCTTGTGTATAATTAAATGAATAAACTGGTTGAAATGAAATACTGTATACACACAATACACAACATTCTGCTGTGTTTTACCCTGGCCAGAGGGACAGGGCCGTAGTAAGCTAGACTATGTAGCTGCTGTTAGTAGCTTACAGTTTCCATACAATACAGCATGTCAGATCACTAACGATTTGGTGTATAGGCTGCTACATTTTTTTGCTTTGCCACTTTATTGTTGGCTTATCAGGCTGACTTACTGGTTACTGGAGGAGGTGGGGAAGCAACTGGAGGAGGAGGCCCAGACGCTTGGTAGGAGATCTGTATGATTACAGACCTGAGCCTCCGTTCTCGGTAGTGTCATCCAAGGCTGTGGTGTTACCATGAGCCTATCGGTGGTGGGAGGAAGGGCCCTCTGGCTGAGCTTATCCAGCTTAAACCAGTTGCCTGATACGTTTTTTTGTTGTGTGCACTCTCCTCAAACAATAGCATGGTATTTTTTTCACTGTAATAGCTACTGTAATATTGGTCACTGTAGTTAGATTAACAGGATTTTAAGCTTTTTGCCCATATAAAGACATGTCTATGTCCTGGAAAGTTGGCTGTTGTATCCAAGTCATTCTAGTCACATTAGAGCACGTTAGCAACAACCGTCCCAGTTTAGGGACAGCAATCCCGTAGAGGTTATGAACCCATTCGAGCTTCATTCTAGAATATAACAACACAAGCTTTGTGTGTGCAGTAGTTTGAAGAGAAATAAATGGATTCATAAATACAATTTCACAATCATAATTATACTGACAAAAAAAGACGCTTCGATTATAATGTATAATTCTAATTTTATTATAATTTTCATACTGATGTAAACCACACATACAACTATAATACGGTGTATATAGTGCATAACACAGCACCAAATTAAATTTGAATTAAAATAACTCCATATTCACTGTATTATACAGTAAACTAGTGTTTTTCCAATGTGGTAGCTGGCATAATATGGGCTTGTTAGGCTTTGCCATGTTAATGACAATGGATTAGAGATCTACTAGTGGCATACATCTGAAAAAAAGTATACTAGACATTTTTACACACAATTTATTAGTTAATGCTTTGACATAGCGGTCATCAAAGTTTACTGTAGTAACTACTTTTAAAAAAATGATAACGATAAAGACTGTGGAGATAGACCATGTTATTATTTAACACTTATGTACAATCTCTCTTAATCAAATACAAAAAAAACATTGTGTGTGTGTACTGTGCTTGTACGTCGTGACTTTAAACACATTTTGTTTTAACTCAACATTTGCTAAACTGCACTCCCGTTAGGCTACTGCAGCCTCACTCTGCCCATGATGTAGCTATCACCTCTATCTGTCCTCTGCAGCCTCACTACCATGATGTAGCTATCACCTCTATCTGTCCCTGCAGCCTCACTCTACCCATGATGTAGCTATCACTCTATCGTCTTCTGCAGCTCACTCCACCCTGATGTAGCTATCACCTCTATCTGTCCTCTGGCCTCACTCTACCCATGATGTAGCTATCACCTCTATCTATCCTCTGCAGCCTCACTCTACCCGTGACGTAGCTATCATCTTTATCTGGGCAGGCGAGTGCATCCGACTGTCAGACATCAGTAGATTTGTAATTCAACACATCTGTGTGTACTGCAGAAAAACAATAATACATGAATGATTTGAAGAACATCAATAACATACACTTAAAATGTAAAATACATTTCTGTGAGATCAATTTGAAATATATACCTTTCCCAGTAATTTCCTTAGACACCTGCTTGCTCATGGACTTCTGAAGGTCATTCAGGCACTCTTTGAAATGCTTGCATTGATTACACAAGTCCCTGTCTGTCTGGAAGATGTTTGTTTCATAGGTGTTGTAGAAAAGAAACCTACTCAGATTCTCCATGTGTTTGCAATGGTTTGCTTCTTCTGTCCAATCTTTGCAAGCTTGGTAAAAAAGGACCTGCTTTTGACCACGTCATAGACAAATCCAGGGATGGTTTGGTGGAGTCCATGTAAACAAAAAACCTTGACACATATACAACCTGTACATGAAAATAATGTTAGTTACATAGTTAATTAATAACTATTTAGAATTTAGTCATTCTCATTAAAATATTTAAACAGTTAAATTAAAGTAAAATTGCTGTACATGCCTCCTGTTTGAAATTGGAATGTTGTGGACGTCACGGAGATATTTGCCAAATCCAGCCAGCAGATCACCATCCAGAGGGTGCTCTTGGTATAACCACTGCTTTGCATCCCCTTTGTCAGTTTGTTGTCCCATGACTTGTTCTCTGGTCTGGAAAACATTTGTTATGCAGATTAGAATAAATCAAATACATCCATGTTCACTTATATACTTATGTGTATACTTGTTTCTGAGATGATTTCTATTTGTATTTACTTACAGTTGGTACAAGGCAGACTGGTTCTCCTCTATGTTGATGTCTGATTCTGCAGCTTCAGTTGGTGCAACACATGAGCCACTTCCACTTGGCTGAAATATCACACAGATAAACAAAAACATTGATATTATATTACAATCAAACAACAGTTCAAATGAGTTAAATTATTATGTAACTTGGCATATATATTATTTATCAGTGTCAAAAATAGCTTACCCGTGTATTTGTTTGTCTTCTGGCTTGTTCTTAATAATGTGACCAGTTTGTTCAAGCTTCTGGATCAGGAGTCGGAGTGRGTCTTGTTGTATAACGATACAACTGAGTAAGCTGTAGTCAACCATCCTGCCTTGCCAAAGATGCTGTACCATGGAATCTCGGGCAGCGGCGACTTCTTGATCAATCTCTTGTTTTGGTTTTAGCTTCATGCACACTCTGTTGAGGTGCACAGAGATGTTGTTCTGGTTCTTCAAGCAAAATCTGCAGACAATAGGGATCCTTCTTTGTTTTCTGTAAGACAGTAAATACACAATAAGTACATGTCATGAAGTTACTACTTAATAAAACATATACAGATTGATTTACAAACAAATAAAWAAAACTTTGTTTGGTTTGCCAAACATTTTGCACAATTAACAAAAATARARAATTTAACATTTTTATTTAACTAGGCAAGTCAGTTAAGAACAAATTCTTATTTACAATGATGGCCTACCAAAAGACCCCCTGCGGGGACTGTGATTAAAAACACACATCACAACAAGAGAGACAACACAACACAACACTACATAAAGAGAGACCTAAGACAACATAGCATGGCAGCAACACATGACAACACAGCATGGTAGCAACACAAAATAACAACATGGTAGCAGCGCTAAACATGGTACAAACATTATTGGGCACAGACAACAGCACAAAGGGCAAGAAGGTAGAGACAACAATACATCACACAAAGCAGCCACAACTGTCAGTAAGAGTGTTCGTGAGTGAGTCTTTGAATTAAGAGATTGAGATAAAACTGTCCAGTTTGAGTGTTTATTGCAGCTCGTTCCAGTCGCTAGCTGCAGCGAACTGAAAAGAGGAGTGACTCAGGGATCTGTGCGCTTTGGGGACCTTTAACCGAATGCGGCTGGCAGAACGGGTGTTGTATGTGGAGGATGAGGGCTGCAGTAGATATCTCAGATAGGGGGGAGTAAGCCCGATGAGGGTTTTATAAATAAGCATCAACCAGTGGGTCTTGCGACMGGTATACAGAGATGACCAGTTTGCATTYGTGGCAAATCTMATGTCCTACGACAGAGGAAACCATGTCTAGATTTAACTAACTTTAGAGAAGGACAGTGTACCGTCTAGCCATACTCCCAAGTACTTGTATGAGGTGACTACGTCAAGCTTTAAACCCTCAGAGGTAGTAATCACACCTGCGGGGAGAGGGGCATTCTTCTTACCAAACCACATGACCTTTGTTTTGGAGGTGTTCAGAACAAGGTTAAGAGCAGAGAAAGATAAGAAAGCTTTGTTGTAGAGCGTTTTAATACAAAATCCAATAAATAGCATTATGTCAATACTTATACACCTATTATTACTAGTGCTAGCAGAGATACTACTAACATTAATAACAGCAAGATGATAATACTAGTAATATAGATTGAAAAATTAAAGAGTTAACTTACCGTGAACCAGTAGCAGTTGCAGATGCCATCTTGCTCCAAAAGGAAGACAGTACTTGGAATTTCTCAAAGAAATCTCTGCAGAATAAGTAAAAAAGCAATAATCCCAAATCTCAGCTCCCAGAAGGGAAAAGTGTAGCTCTCAGTTGGAAATGCTGTTCTGAACTAGATGATATCCTGTTGCTTAGGTCAATAATGTACCATCAGATAGGCCCAACCCTTTTCCACATTAAAATATTCCATTCAGGGTAAACTGACACATTAGCAGAGTAGTTGAGAATGGCTTGTTCTATAGAAACAGTCACTTGGAAGACTGTACCAGTTTCACATAATTTAAAACTAGAAACTCTCTGAGATGCCACCACACTCAGTTTCCCTTCTGAACTGGCTCCGCTTTATTTAACTTAAACGAATCATGACGCGGCATACAATATCAACAGCGACAATGGTAGGCTGCGATTTAAGTGATAATTTGACTGTCAAATCCACGTATTGGTGTTTGGCCTGCGCATCTCAGCACGTGACAAAATCAACGGCACAAACCAAAGATATGATCTGTTTTAATCAACCTTATGCTACCGTAATGACTACATTTCACACTAACTTCACCAATCGGATGTAAAAAAAAATTGTAATTCTACTAAATGTTATGGAGTGAAAATGCAAGCTTGTGTAAGGTAGTAACAGTAGCACAAAATGTCCACATTGGAGAAATTAAAGCATTATGCAATATTAATGACAAAATAATTATACATGCCAATTTAAAATGAAAGCATATTTTGCCCACTCACAAACCATGGCAAAAATGAGATATTTCTCACTCATTTAACCACAGAGTTTAAAATGCTCCCCAATACAGTTTTACCAGGTGCTCTAGACCCTCCACAGGGTCTGTGCAGCAGGATGAACCTTACTAACACAATAGAAGAGGTTGTGGTAGACATGGGCCATCAGAGGAGAGTTCACAGCTCTTTCACTCTGAACATTCATATCAATGACTCACCCTGAAATGGACCATCAATACCAGAGTTCTAGAGGCTATTACATAATCAACTGGGCATTTCAACAGCTGGGCTCACAATAGTCTTCCTGAGTCCAAACAGGAAACACAAAAATGTACATAATATACATTGCACTCAATTTACATTACAATTTAGTAATTTAGCAAATTCTCCCATCCAGAGCTAGTGCATTCATCTTAAAATAATCCCTAGAGACAACCACACATCACGTGCCTAATACAATGCAAAATGTCTCTCTACAGTCCCCGTTGTGCCGTAAGGTGTTCTTCCATCTGTTAATGAATGTACTGTTTTTATTGCTAGCTTGAGTTACCTGGGGAGGCAGAGAGTTCCATGTAGTCATGGATCTATTTAAAACTGTGCGTTTCCCATCCCATCCCATCCCACATTTCAGGTAAGACCCAGATGCAGGCAACGTTGGAGTAAAAACAGTTTATTAATACAACAGGGACAGGCAAAGGTACAGGGCAGGCAGAATGGTCAACACCGGGAAAACAGGAACGACCGAGAGACAGGAGCAATGGAAAACCACTGGTAGGCTTGACGAAACAAAACAAACTGGCAACAGACAAACAGAACACAGGTAAAAACACAGGGGAAGATGGGCGACAGATGGAGGGGGCTGGAGACAATCACATCAGACTGTGTAAACAGATCATGGTGTGAAACTCTTCCTACAGTCAGGAGAAAATCTTTATTCCTGCACTGATGTATTTTTAAGTGTATTTCAAGCTTTGATAGAATTGGGGAAATCTCCTCAGTGTGGGCAGTGGTGAGACCTCTTTGCTCTGTGATCTTCCTGCTGTTGCTCTCTGGATGTAGAGAATGTCTCAACATGGTCTCCTGTGTGAAACAACACAGAAGAACCAGTCAGTTGGCGTGTGTCACAACATCATCGGACTGAGCTTGTTGTCATTGCAGGCAATCTCAACGCTGTGCGTACAGGGAAGACATCCTCCCCCTCATGTGGTACCCTTCCTGCAAGCTCATCCTGACATGACTCTCCAGCATGACAATGCATCAGCTATACTGCTCGTTCTGTGCGTGATTTCCTGTTAGACAGGAATGTCAGTGTTCTGCCATGGCCAGCGAAGAGCACGGATCTCAATCCCATTGAGAACGTCTGGGACCTGTTGGATCGGAGGGTGAGGCTAGGGACATTCCCCCAGAAATGTCCGGGAACTTGCAGGTGCCTTGTGGGTAACATCTCACAGCAAAAAACTGGCAAATCTGTGCAGTCCATGAGGAGAGATGCACTGCAGTACTTAATGCAGCTGGTGGCCACACCAGATACTGACTGTTACTTTTGATTTTGGCCCGCCCCTTTGTTCAGGGACACATTATTCCCTTTCTGTTAGTCACATGTCTGTGGAACTTCTTCAGTTTATGTCTCAGTTGTTGAATCTTATGTTCATACAAATATTTACACATGTTAAGTTCACTGAAAATAAACACAGTTCACAGTGAGATGACATTTTTTTTTTGCTGAGTTTAGGTGCCTGTACAGTTTATATTTAGTGCAGGAGCTCCATAATACTTCTGAGCTAATGTTCTATGAGAGGAACATGAGCTCAAGCAGTAGAAAATTAGTGACGGTACTCAGCTCTGATGAGCTCCTGTCCAACAAGCACTGATCTCATTTCAATAGATCAGGTAGTGTCGTGAAATATAACTAAAAAATACCCCTTTTACCAGAACTTGTGTAATCAATATAGACTTTATTACCAGCGTAACATAGCCGAGCCCTTCCATGGAAGGACCCTATTACAAATGAACAAGAGCTCTCCATGGGAAGAGACTAAATTCTCATATTACAGAGTCTGCCTATAGGATTCTTGCTTTGCATAACATATAGAATCCCCCCCCTCTATATGAAAATAGCTTCCCTTGACCTTTCTCCATTATTATCTTTTCATCTCAGAGCTTGCTTGTTAACGCCCACATCTGACAGCTGTATTGGTTATAATGGTAGCAGGGCCCTGGTCCTACATGTTCCATTCCTTATATAGCCATTCTGTCTCAGCTCTTCAAAGTGGACAGCCTAAATGCTGCTAATAATGGAAATGTAATCATAGTCATGAGTTTTGCTCCCACAGAGCTAAGCATTGACAACAATACATAATTCATTCATATTAGACAAAGTACACGCTTTAACATAGGCTACACAACGTAAGTGCACTTAACCCATTGTAAGCGCAACCATTTAATTGTCTCTCTGGTGCACCTGCACTGCCTGCATTTTAGTCCGTTGACACAGACCGAGTGGGCGCCACCATTTTACCAACTCGTGAATTTTACACAAAACCAATAACAAATAAATGGATTCTTTATGAAATTACCTTGAGGAAATTATGTACATACGACAACAGACCAAAGTCTCTAGCTATGTGACTTGTAAAATAGTTATCACGTTCACTCGGATTTAAAAAGACAAAAATAACACAAAATATTTACCAAACGTGATAATACATTTTCAGATTTGTTTAGCCAGCATGTTATGCCATGTTCTTTCGATATTAGAAAGTTTAAACGTGCTATTAGTTACATACCTGWAGTAATACATTTGAAACGGATAGTCAAGTTATCTTTATTCTGAAGAATGGTTCGCGGATTCCCGGAACTTCCTGTTCCCCCTTACGTGCAATACGGGATCCCTGGGATGGCCCTATCCTATTACATTTACAAGTAACATTGTTAAGGTTAAAGATAAACTTAAAACGCTAAAACAAACCATTATATCATGTTCTCATCTGTACTTAATAATATACAATGAAAGGACGCTTAAAAAACGCAGGAAAAGCGAAATATTAGACTTTTGTAAAACGCMTCTTCGGTATTGGGTTGGCGGATCGCATCCAACTTTTAAGGTGCATACACCGCCACCTAATGTAACTGTTATTGGACTACCCCATTAATATTTCTTCATTAGTCATGTTCCTCTTCAGAAATTGTCAAACACTTTGTAAGTACTTGTAAAATGTAGGTCGCCACCATGTTGGACTGACGTCATCGGAATGGAAGTGTAAAATTGTGTCTCGGTGCAACTCGACACACAGCGGTAAATTAAAATAAAATGGAAGAAAACCAAGCCATCGAAGCGGTCTCTGTTCAACCCTTGGCATATGCRTTTGAACCTGTTAGTCGTGGTCCCCTAGTAGTACCTGGTATGGGGTCKTTTTCGTCTCACAATTCAAAGAAGCAGGGAGGCATGTCGAGAACGGGGAGAATAATGTTGAGTGCGCATGGAGAGAGTAGAGATAAAACATGTCTAAGGCGCAGAGGATCATGTTGAGGAGCTGAGACATAGTTGAGAGCTCAGGGGAAAAAGTTGCATGCCCAGAAATTGGAATTGAGAGTAAGAAATTACATGTCTGGCATCAATCTCCCTGCTCATTGTATCCAGTGTAATTGGGAGGCCCATAGGGTGGCGTACAATTGGCCCAGCTTCGTCCGGGTTTGGCCGGCATAGGCAGTGATTGTAAATACAAATTTGTTTTTTTTACTGACTTGCCTGGTTAAATAAAGGTTAAATACTCTCGAAATTCACATGTGATCTGTGCTCYCAAATCTACAATGACGTCTTACTCAAATATGACTGGCAGCCTTATTGACCAATCATAACACTGKTTTTTGTTACAGTGCATTTGATTGACTAGCAAAATGGAAGGCGGGACACATACCTTTTTTTTTTACACCCCCAGGGAGCTAGCCAATCGGAATCCTGCAAAGTGGTTCTTCCCAGGTTGAAAGCTAGCAAGCCAATTAAGCCTAATACCGTTGGTAAAAAAAAAAATATATTTTTTAATGTAAAGTTTTCCCAGTGGATATCTGTAACGTAGACTCAGTAATTCCTGTATAGGTGTCCTTTTTCTGATGTGATCAGACATTCCTTCGGATTTAATCTCACTCAGATTAATGTCGCCTGGCCATATAGACACCGAACAATGAGCTAAAAAGCTAGTCTGTGATATAGCTACTAATGTCACACATTGCATTACATCCTGGCTATGTATTATCAACTGGCTTGCTATATTAGGAAGCTCTGAGGGGAAACAATTATATTATATTATCTATCTATAAAAATTATAAAAAACCCATTAGGTAGCTAGGTATCTTAACACAATGGGATTGTTGTCACGCTGTCTGGTCTCTGTTTCACTGTTAGCTTAGCCTGTTGGATGAGCTAGCTAGCTAGCTAGCTGGTTGGAACTGCTGGGGAAGAGCTAATTGTATTAGGTGGCCTTCCAACTTGCAAACCCTTCAACACCCCATTGTTAGAGCTTAATATACTGTATCCCTGGAACCATAATGAGGATCAGGCTGTTGAAATGCAGTTGATTATGTAAATAGTCTTGTCGAACTCTGGTATTGATGGTCCATTTCAGGGTGAGTCGTTGATATGAATGTTCAGAGTGAAAGAACTGTGAACTCACATGTGATGGCCACATCTACCCAACTCTTCTTATTGTGTTAGTAGCACCACAGCATTTTAGGAAGCCATTGTTCAAATGTTTCATACACTGCAGTAACAATGGAGGGGATGTGGCTGCACAGGGGAGGACCAGGAAGTTGATCTCAGACTTCTTTTTAGAACTGGGATCCTATCCAGAGTTTCCAGGTTGGACAGTGAGGACAAACCCAGCCTCCCTCTCCTTCCACACTCCAAATCTAGTCGCTGGGTCCTGATTGTGACAGTGGACCCAGGGTTTATTAGACAAATAAAAATCAGGAAAACATTGAAGAACCAAAGTGCAATGACGTGAAGTGTAAGAATGGCGCTGCTAAGATCAGAGATTCATCTCCTGAGTACACACTTCGAATCTTGAGTACATACCTAGTCCCCTGAATACAAACCAAGTAATTTTACATACAGGACTTCAAGTTGGAAATAGTGAACTACTCCTTTAATGGAGTCTTAGGTTCTATGAAAGGAATGTTTCACAAATTTAACTTTATTGTAGTATTTTGTTCATTAGTCCTCTGCATCAAGTTTAAGATAGAGAACTTTCAGTATAGAGGAAAAAGTGTTTAGATAATGCAAATGATGTGAATGACCTAAATTATAATTGCATACATTTTGCATCATCACACTTTTTGCTATGTACTACAGTGTTTCCCAATCGTGGTCCTGGGGACCCAAAGGGGTGTGTTTTTTTGTTTTTGCCCTAACACTCACACCAGGATACATAAACAACTCAAGCCTTTGAATTGAAAAGGTTAGATGAGAGTGAGGGCAAAAACAACATGTACACCCCTTTGGGACCAGGTTGGGGAACACTGCTGTACTGAAAGTCCTCCATCTTCAGAACTTCACTGCTGACGTGCACATTATTGGGATTGTATCAGGGTGAGGAACCAAGGTGGACATTTGTAATTTGATTGAACTATCCCTTTTACAGTTCTTTGGAGTTACATTTAGTTAGAGGTGCATTTGTCCTAAACATACATTTATTTGATAAAGAAAGGTGCTTTTGTCATCTCTTAAGAAAGCTAGGTGAACTAACGAGGTGCTTGCATACTAATTTGGCTTCTATGGCTGCATCGCCTACGGGATCGATATGACAGCAGCCAGATAAAGTGCAGGGCTCCAAATCAAAAAACAGAAATCTCATAATTAAAATTCCTCAAAATACATGTGTTTAATATCATTTTAAGGTATTCTTGTTGTTAACACTAAGTGTCCGATTTCAATATGCTTTTCAGCGAAAGCACTACAAACATATTGTTAGGTCACCATCAAACCACAATAAGCACAGCCATTTTTCCAGCGAAAGATAAGCAGTCAGAAAAAGCAGAAATAGAGATAAAATAATCACTAACTTTGATTATCTTCATCAGATGACACTCATAGGACTTCATGTTACACAACACATGCATGTTTTGTTTGATAAAGTTCATATTTACAAAAAAATCGGAGTTTACATTGGTGCGTTAGATTCACTAGTTCCAAAAACATCCAGTGATAGTGCATAGCCACATCGTTAACAGAAATACTCATCATAAAGTAGATGATAATACAAGTTTATACACATGTAATTATAGATATACCTCTCCTTAATGTAACCGCTGTGTTAGATTTCAAAAAAACTTTACGGAAAAGCAAATCATGCAATAATCTGAGACGGAGCTCAGAACAATAGCCAAATTAGCGCCATGTTGGACTCAACAGAAACCAGAAAATACATGATAAATGTTTCTTACCTTTGATGAACTTCATCAGAATGCAGTCCTAGGAATCCAGGTCACAATAAATGCTTGATTTGTTCGATAATGTCCGTTATTTATGTCCAATTAGCTACTTTGGTTCGCGCCTTCGGTAAACAATTCTAAAGTCAGAAAGCGCCTCCACTATAACGTGACGAAATGTCCAAAAGTTCCGTAACAGTCAGTAGAAACATGTCAAACGATGTACTGAATCAATCTTTAGAATGTTGTTAACATGCATCTTGAATAACGTTCCAACTGGAAAATTAAATTGACTTCAGAAGAGCGATGGAACGGACGTCCTACTCATGTGAAGGTGCATGTGAATGCGTGATCAGCCGGTGGAAGTGATTACTCATTTCTGTCTCCTTCGGCCCCCTTCACATAGTCATCAGACAAATTTCTGTTGACTATTGACATCTAGTGGAAGCCGTAGGAAGTGAAAACTCATCTATTCGCTGCATTTCAATTGAGAGCATGGTTGAAAATCTGACAGCTCAGAAACAATTCACAGGATGGACTTCTCAGGTTTTGTGCCATATGAGTTCTGTATACTCACAGACATAATTCAAACAGTTTTAGAAACTTCAGAGTGTTTCTATCCAATATGAATAATATACATATATTAGAACTGGGACTATAAGGAGCAGGCGTTAATATGGCACTTGTGCACTTTCATCCAAGCGTACTCAATACTGCCCTGCAGCCATAAGAGGTTTTAAAGACATTTTGTCTTAGAAAAACTGATAGAAAAAGGACTAGTGGTGCTTGTGTCTGTTGTCTCATTTGAGAGCGCCATACTCGCAAGTTTTAGATGACTGAACTTTGGTTTACAAATTTGCTGCAAGAGGGAGGCGCGCAAGTTGGTGCAGAACAAGTTGTTATAGAATGGCAGCAAAAAGCCTTATTTACATGTTGCTTATTAGTGCATTTCACACTATTTTTGATCATAATTGGATTTTATGATTTGTATTAATGTCCTGCTTCATATAATGTTGTGTCATCACAAATGAACTGCATTATACTTTTAAAAACACTTCAACCAGTAAACAGGTTCTTTGGCTAGCTTTTGCTATAGCTATATAAATGAGCATTAGCATTCTGTAATCTTAGCGACTGCTCAAGCAAGATTCAAACAACATTGAAAGCGTATATAACTGCAAAAAGGGTATTTGTTTTAGAAGCAATAAAATGCAAATCTGCCGCAAGAGTCTCACACATCTGTCAGTGTGTCAAGTACTGGAAAAGGGTCTATAGCTACTTCCTCAAAATAATCAGATAAACTCAATAAATCTGTCATTAATGTTGACCAATCCCCAATGAAGGGGCTTAGACTTCAGCTACTGCCTCCAGGAAAAAAGTGTGTGCAGGAATAGCCGGGAATAAAACGTACAATTTCCAAAACAAAAACGTCACAAAATGTCGTCATAATATATGCAAAATTCTTACGCACCGTTTCTCTGTTTTAGTTGAACCTTTAACTAGGCGATTCTTATCGACTTATAGAAATCCACAAGGAGTCATCAGAACCATATTTGTTAAGGGAGTCAGCATATCAGTGTTTTTTTAAAGGCAGTAATGAGGCTGAATTAACTGTTTCGCTGCCAGATAAGACTGGATAGCCTAAGAAGAAGAAGATCTAACAATGGTTTCAGTAGTCCTACATGATGTAAGGATTCACTCCATGGTGCTGAAAGGAAAGCTCAAACTTTATGCTGGATAATTTAAATAATGTTACAAATAGGTTTTAGTAGTCGACATTGTCATTAATCTGGATTTAGACTGTCTGCTACTTCAGGACTAAGTGGGTACAACCTATACCATGTGACAATTGTAGGACTACTGAAACCATTGTTAGACTTTTTCTTAGCCTTCTTCTTAGGCGTCAGCATGTTTCACAACTTGCCTAGTTAAATAAGGTTAAATAATAATAATAAAATATGTATCACGCTAAAATAATATAACACATAGGGTGTTCACTCCTTAGGCCACCTTCCTTTCTGCTCGACTTCAGCTTCATGTCTGGGGTGGAAATCTACTTCTGAAAGTACCATGCTTAGTTCATGACATTCAGATTGAACTCTTTGCAAACAGCGACAAGTGCTGATGCAACAAGACACACTGGTTGCAATTGGAGAAATCGATTAATATATGTATAGAATAGGTAGGACTATTAATATACATTGGTGATTTTACCACTGTAATCAGATCACATTATTATGTATGGTCTATTGATAGCCCACTAACTCACGTGTTAAATGTGTAGTGTAGCCTACACTGTGTAGGACTATGAATTGGGAAGCTATAGGCTATTTGTTTATAGGCTAATTTATGTTCTGCCCGCAGACTAGCTAAAAGCCTAGTTGCAACCCCCGTTGTAATATTGTAAAATCAATCTCCCCCTTCACCATCACATGTCAGATAATTCAAACACGTGTGGACATAGTGCTAAAACTGAAGGACTCATTGTCTATGTGAATTGAAATGTTGTTCCCACAGTGCCCTCAGAAGAGGAATACAAGATATAATGTAGGTCTAAAACATTGGGCTGCAAAATGCACAGATGTGAGATATCAAAATTGTTAGTCACATGCGCGAATACAACAGTGTAGACACTACGTGAAATGCTTATTTAGCATTATTAGCCCCTAACAACAATGCATGTTTCAAAAATACAGATAAGAAATAAAAGTAACAAGTAATTAAAAGCGCAGCAGTAAAATAACAATAGGGGACTATATACAGGGGGCGGTACCGGTACAGAGTCAATTGTGCAGGGATTGTTAGTTGAGGTAATAGACATGTAGGTATAGAGTATTATTAAAGTGACTATGCTAGAATGAATAACAGAGAGTGAAGTTGTGTAAAGAGGGGGGGGGGGGGGGGAAGCTGTTTAGAAACCTCTTAGACCTAGACTTGGGTTCAGTACCTGCTTGCCATCGGTTAGCAGAGAGAACAGTCTATGACTAGGGTGGCTGGGTGCTGACAGTTTTTAGGTTCCTTCCTCTGACAACGCCTGTAGAGTCTGGATGGCAGGAGCTTGCTACAGTGTTGTCACTGTAGTCGCACATGTCCTCTACATTTTAATTCCAGGTTGCATATCACAATATTTAAGGACATATCAGATCTGCCTCTGTCCATAACAGTCACACCAAGCACTAGGGTTGTTGGTATAAGATTGAAATGGGTAAGAAGAATGTATCTGTGAAAACCTATGAGAATAGTTCCCCATACTCATTTTTTTATTTTATTTATTTAACCTTTATTTAACTAGGCAAGTCAGTTAAGAAACAATTCTTATTGTCAATGACGGCCTAGTAACAGTGTTAACTTGCTTTCAGGGGCAGAATGACAGATTTTACCTTTCAATCAGGATTCGATTTTGCAACTTTCCGGGTTACTAGTCCAACGCTCTAACCACTAGGCTACCGCCACCCTGATGTATAATTTAATGGAATACATGGATGGTACCACGTCTTCCGACAAACAGTTTGATCGTGTTTTACTTCGTGATTATGTTCTCACCCTGCTGCATGTATCTATGTATTCCATTTCAAATGTGTCTCCCAGTGCAGCTTTACTTCCGGGCTATTATGACACGTCTGTCATTTCTTCTATGTTCCTAGGTTTATAAATGAAAAACAAATATTGTTTTGGTCACTACCATTCACAAAATACCATGCTATATTTTTTTCATTGTACTACAAATCGTACATTTTTGTACAGTTCTTCACATCAGATGCTGCTGCATGCCTTGTGTCTCTCTTGACCATGGTCGGTCGGGCGCGGGCACAAACTCAAGGCCGCTCTCCACATCCCTCCAGTAGTTATTTAGCAAGCCTGAATACACATCACTCCGACAGACACAAGCAAAACTCTTGCATAAATGTAGCAGCCTTATACACCTAATCATTACGATCTGACATGCTGTATTGCATGGAAAATGTAGACTTCTAACAGCAGCTACATAAGTCTAGCTTACTATGCCCTGTCCTCTGGCCAGGGTAAACAAGCGTGTTATGTTGTGTATTATAATATACAGTATTTCACTTCAACAGTTTATTTCAATTAATTATACACAAGAAGAAGTTGCCCAGCATAAATTCATGTAACAACATTATTTTTCATTACATTCGTGTCATTTAGCAAGATGTGTTATCCAGAAGAGACTTACTCTTATCCAGAGAGACTTACAGGACAAATAAGGGTTAATTGCCTTGCTCAAGGGCACAATGCCAGATTTTTCACCTAGATTTTTCCGGATTCAAACCAGCGACCTTTCAGTTACTGGCCAAACACTCTTAACCGCTAGGCTACCTGCCACCAGATCAATTAACTTCTTAGTGATCCCTTCCCGCTCGAATCCCGTTAATGGGATTGATTTGACAACATCCAGTGAAATTGCAGCGCTCCAAATTCAAAAACAGAAATACTCAAGATAAGAATTCATAAAACATACAAGTGTTATACATCAAAATAAAGCTTAACTTCTTGTTGATCCAGTCGCTGTGTCAGATTTCAAAAACGCTTTACGGCGAAAGAAGACCAGGACAGCGCCCCGCATACAATCACATGAAAATCAGATAACAACCAGGCAGGTGCGCGACAAAAGTCAGAAATAGCGATATAATTAATGCCTTATCTTTGAAGATATTCTTCTGTTGGCACTACAAAATGTCCCAGAAACATCACAAATGGCCCTTTTGRTCGATAATGTCCTTCTTTATGTCGCAAAAATGTCCTTTTATTTGGCTCGTTTGATTCAGAAATACACTGGTTCCAACTTGCCTACAAAGTARCTAATAAATTACCTGTAAACTTGGTCCAAACATTTGACACTCACAAAGAACAGCCCTACTTCTTCATTTCTCAAAAGAAAAACATCAACCAATTTCTAAAGACTGTTTACATCTAGTGGAAGCCATAGGTACTGCAAACAGGTTCCTATTAAATAGGGCTTCCCATAGAAAACCAATTGAAAACACAGTGAGCTCAAAAAAAGAAATTCCTGGATGGTTTGTCCTCGGTGTTTCGCCTGCCAAATCAGTTCTGTTATACTCACAGACATTATCTTAACAGTTTTAGAAACTTTAGAGTGTTTTCTATCCAAATCTACCAAGTATATGCATATCCTAGCTCCTGGGCCTGAGTAACAGGCAGTTTACTTTGGGCACGCTTGTCATTCAGATGTAAAAATACTGCCCCCTATCCCAAAGAAGTTTTAACTTCAATACAGTTATTCAAATACATTCATCATCAATGACTAAAATAATGAATCTAGATTTAAAATACAATTTAACAAACACAAGTAGTCAATTCATAGCCTGTTTATCATTAAACAAAAGTTGTTTACTAATATAAATCATCCAGCCAAACTAATGCTAAAAACAGATCACACCATCTTTATCTGATATACACTGAGTGTACAAAACATTAGGAACACCTTTCTGATATTGAGTTGCACCCCCATTTGTCCTCAGAACAGCCTCAATTCATTGGGGCATAGACTCTCCAAGGTGTTGAGAGCGTTTCACAGGGATGCTGGCCCACGTGGACTCCAATGTTCCCACAATTGTGTCAAGTTGGCTGGGAGTGGATCTCTACTCCGAATAGCTCATTCCAACTCCTCCCATAGATGAACAATTGGATTGAGATCTGGTGACTRGGCAGGCCACTACAGTAAGCTGAATTCACTGTCATGTTCTTGGAARCARTCCTGGACAAGCCTAGTGGCATAATCCTGCTGAAAAAAACTATTTGCAGATTGATACACTGCTGCCAGGAAGGGATGCACCTGAGCAAAAAATGAGAAATTGCAGTTGCAGTGGGCTAAGGAATGAAAAAACTGGACAATGTGAAAAACATTGCCTCGTCTGAGCCGTTGTGTTGTTGAGAGAGATTTCTAGAAATATCATTGCATTTCTTCTTGTTCAATTACCCAAGTCAGTGTTTTGACTTGAAATAAGGTGCCGGTACTGTGCACTGCAGGAGTCCACAATACTGTTGAGCTAATTATCTATAAGAGGAACATGAGCTCAAGCAGCAGAAATTGAGGTGCCGGTACTTTCCAGCTCCGGTGAGCTCCTGTCCAAGTCTAGCACTGATCTCATTTCAATGGATCAGGTAGCTAAGCATTGGCAACATATACAATTAATTAATTAAATAGGCTATTGGCAACTTAAGTGCCTTAATATATAGTAGATATACAGAAATTTACATACATGGTTTTTGTCATTTATGCGTGTATTACAAGGTTGCAGCTTGTTTGTACTATGTACTATTTTCCTGAATAACCTTGTCTTCAATATATTGTTACAATAACAAAACCAATAGCATTTCCGTTCACACCATACTAACATTTATATGTTTAAACGACTGATGTGTCTGAATATTACTACACATGTCGAAAACGGATAATTACTTTCAGCTTCAAAACAGTACTGCAACCGTAAAATTGTCTCTCTCTGCTGCACCCGCACTGCCTGGACTGAAGTCCGTTTACCTAGACGCAGTGGGCGCCGCCATTGTTCCAAATCGTGAATTTTACACAAAACCAAATGCAAAACGAACTCAGAAATATCAAATAAATGTATTCTTTATGAAATTACTGAGAAAAGTAGTACATCCACTCAGACAAACCAAGACTCTAGTTAACGTTATGTAACTAACTTATCAAGTAGTTATCACGTTCTTCATTCTGTTTGACACAAAAATAACATCAAACCTTAACCAAACATGATATTACCTTAATAGATTTGTTACCTAGCATGGCATGTTCTTTCGATTTATAAAGTTTAAACATTCTATTACATACCTGTAAAATAAATAGAAACGGACACAAAGGTTATCTTCTCGACTGTACCGTTCTGGCGCTTTCTCTACACTGAAGAATGGTGCGCTTCTGTCCGGAACTTCCTGTTCTCCACTAACACGGTCCGTACGTTCCGGGATCCTTGGGATGGCCCACCCATTACATGGAAAGGGTTGGTTCCACTGACTCCCCTCCTCCCGGACACAGGATCGTAAGAAAAGCCGTGCGTGAAACATGTAACGTAACCGTAAAATATAAATCTGTAAACGTACTATGTTACGACCATGAATGAACATTACACAAATGTTTACGTCTCCCTTTACTCGGTTACAGATTTTTTTATATGTACAAACTTTGTCTGGAATGTGGCATCTGCAAAACCGAATGTAGCTAGTCAATCAAGCACTCTGCCAGACGTTAGAGTTGCTTTGCAGATTCGGTTTCATTCCAAAATAAAAGTCTAGATTCTGTTTTAGAACGGCATTCGATAACGAGGTTGTACCAGTAGATGACGTAGTATAGGCTTGGGCATTCAGCAAATGACTTGTGTGAGAATTATATAATAAAGACACAGAAGAGCATTGTCTAGAAAAACCGCCTGAGCTGCAAAACAGAAAGTAAATATTTAGGCTAGGCATATTCCACTATCTAAATATGCCATGTGTGTGTGTTATTTAATGGCCATATAATTGCATAATATTATTTTATAGCCATGCGGGGCTAATGAATCATGTAACCTATGAATCACACTATTTCTACTATTTGGGAGAACGGACATACATTACAGGCTCGGAGCAACGAACCGCCCTGCTGTCTCTGCCAGCCGTTCCCCTCTCTCACTGGGATTCTCTGCCTCAACCTGTTACAGGGGCTGAGTCACTGGCTTGCTGGTGCTCTTTCATGCCGTCCCTAGGAGGGGCGTCACTTGAGTGGGTTGAGTTACTGACGTGATCTTCCTGTCTGGTTGGCGCCCCCCCCTTGTTTGTGCTTGGTGGAGACCTTTGTGGGCTATACTCGGCCTTGTTCAGGATTGTAATTGGTGGTTGAGGATTCCCTCTAGTGGTGCGGGGCTGTGCTTGGCAAAGTGGGTGGGTTATATCCTTCCATTTGGCCCTGTCCGGGGGTTTCTTCGGATGGGGCCACAGTGTCTCCTGACCGCTCCTGTCTCAGCCTCCAGTATTTATGCTGCAGGAGTTTGTGTCGGGGGCTAGGGTCAGTTGGTTACCTGGAGTATTCTCCTGTTCTTATCCAGTGTTCCTGTTGAATTAAGTATGCTCTCTCTAATTCTCTCGTTCTCTTCTTCTTCTTGAGAACCTGAGCCCTAGGACCATACGTCAGGACTACCGGGCATAGATGACACCTTGCTGTCCCCAGTCCGCCTGGCCTTGCTGCTATTCCAGTTTCAACTGTTCTGCCTGTGTTACGGAACCCCTACCTGTCCCAGACCTGCTGTTTTCAACTCTTAATGATCGGCTATGAAAAGCCAACTGAGATTATTCGCTGATTATTATTTGACCATGCTTGTCATTATGAACATTTTGAAAATCTTGGCTCTCTCTATTTTCTCCTCTCTCTCTTTTTCTCTCGGAGGACCTGGCCCTAGGACATCGTCGGGACTCCGGCCGTGGTGACTCCTTGCTGTCCCAGTCCGCCTGGCCTTGCTGCTATTCCAGTTTCAACTGTTCTGCCTGCGGTTATGGAACCCCTACCTCGTCCAGACCTGCTGTTTTCAACTCTTAATGATCGGCTATGAAAAGCCAACTGAGAATTTATTCCTGATTATTATTTGACCATGCTTGTCATTATGGAAATTTTGAAAATCTTGGCTCTCTCTAATTTTCTCCTTCTCTCTTTCTTTCTCTCGGAGGACCTGGGCCCTAGACCATGCGTCGGGACTGCCGCCCGTGGTGACTCCTTGCTGTCCCAGTCCGCCTGGCCTTGCTGCTATTCAGTTTCAGCTGTTCTGCCTGCGGTATGGAACCGCACCTGTCCAGACCTGTTGTTTTTCAACTCTTGATGATCGGCATGAAACCACTGAAAATTATCATGATTATTATTTGACCATGCTTGTCACTTATGAACATTTTTGAACATCTTGGCATAGTTCTGTTATAATCTCCACCCGGCACAGCCAGAAGAGGACTGGCCCCATCCCCTCATAGCCTGGTTCCTCTCTAGTTTCTTCCTAGGTTTTGGCCTTTCTAGGAGTTTTTCCTAGCCACCGTGTGCTCCTACACTGCATTCTAACTGCGTTTGGGTTTTAGGCTGGGTGTCTGTACAGCACTTCGAGATATTAGCGATGTACGAAGGGCTATATATAAATAAAATTGATTGATTGATTAGGCATTTGATTGTTGTATTTGCGAATTCCACTCTGTATGTAGGCTAGTTATAGTCATTGCGTTACACAACCCCACACGTAGAGGCTATATCATAAATGAGACAAAACAAAATATTGATTAAGTTTTGGCTACAGTGGCGATTTTAGCATGTAAATCTTTGGTGGGCAAAAAAATACAAAATTTGGATGCGTGCCAGCAAGCCACTACAAAACAACAACAAACATTACATTAATTGCACTAGAACGGTGCAAAACGGTGCCCACAAACTGTAAGGGCCACATATAAGCTGTCCAACATCTTACACTGCACACCTGGCTATCAGCGAGCCTTGTGCTGCAGCGAAACAGTTCATTCAATCTCATTACTGCCTTTAAAAAAAACATAGCTGATATACTGACTTGCTTAAACAAATGTGGTTTCTAATGACATTGAATGTACAAACTATGCATAAGGAACGACAAGCGGGATAAGAGGCAATCCGTAATTTCGATTAAGACATTAATGAGCGAGCTAGGATGGACGTAGTCAATATAAGTATTGTTCAGCACTTTTGAAATGTACAGCGACAGAATTCAGAACATGGGCCGTTCTTACAGTTTCTCCCTGTACACCAAGTCAGAACCATAGGATAAATAAAGAGGCATAAAATCAGACATTGAAAGCTCTTACAAAATTCGATGATTACATTTCTCAAAACAGGTTATATGCTACATTGCACCACCAAATCAGAACAGTAGGCAAAAGTAAAGAGGTAAATAGACCAAAGTATTACAACATACACTTAAATTACTTTCTTAGCTACAGTAGTACATATCTTCCGT
>NW_019945799.1:0-9522 GCF_002910315.2 Salvelinus sp. IW2-2015 | reverse complement strand
GAAATCCCGGTGTCCTGCTGTTTCACCCTGATGGTGTGAGGACTAGGTTATGGAGAAACACGAGTCCCGGCATACCATACTGTTCTCGTCTCTAGGACATGCAAATTGCTGGCTGTCCGCGCCCATCCCGCACTCTGTGTGTGTTGTTGATGCTGAGTTCAAGCAACGTTTTGAAATGAAGACAATATGTGAACAACGTTTGAATGCCACATTGTATTGACATGCTAGAACAGCCTCATCGTTCACGCTATCTAGCACTATATGTGAGACCCGCCTCAACTAGTCTGCGTATGGAACTGATTCAACATAACCAGCAAGGTTCTCAAGTTAATTCCTGAAGTACAACTCCTATAACTATCTATCTTTACAGTAGAAACTAAGCGACAAAACACAGCCAAAACTATAGACAATGTGTGCAGAATTTCACAAACACAAGTGAAAAAGTGTATAAAAAGACTTGAGGCTATAATCTATCTGATGTATAGCACTTGTATGTTTTTATAGTTCTTATCATGAACAAGCTTCTCTGTTCTTTTGACACTCTTTCATGCGAGTCGACTCTGATCCAACAATTGTGCGAGATAGGAAGCTGAGCGTAGCAGAGATCTTTAACCCCATAGTGTATCTTTAACGGCAGTTGCATTCCTGTTAATCCAATTCAACATGTGCCAAAAAATGTGAGTTTTACGAAGTTCACTAATAGAAAAGATGTGAATTGATACGTTGGAGTGTCTGAATGTGGCATTAGCTGCGTTGAAGATCTGGGATGCAGTGATGTCTTCCCTCATTGTCTGGGTTATAAACGTATTGGTGTTCTTGGTCTAAATATGCTATCTCTGTGAAAAGAATATCCCCTTCTGGCGACTATGTCAGATCCGGAAAAATTCGCTAAGAGTGAAGTGGCAATTAACATTCCTCCGGTGTGTCATCACTTGCTTTGCGCGCTTATTGTTACATTAGCCACAATCGCGAGATTAACCACAACTACTCTATTCCATCTGTATCCTTAAGAGCAGAAGTAGCGTTACATTTCCTCTGGTCCTAGTGAGAAAACTAGTCTGCTTACATATCTGAGACAGAAACACATATTGTTAAGTCTCTCTCTGAATGATATATTAAAGAGTTTCTACTATTGTATACTCTATCTGTCCTTAGGGCAACTTCTAGTCTAGATAGTAAGGCTTTCTCTGCCTTATAAATTTAATTATCGATATCACAAGAGCGTTTGCATAGTATATGTGAGGCAATTGACTGAGATGTAAATAACTTACTATCCCACAATATCCAAGAGAGCACGACAGGTAACACTTAGTGTTACCCTAGCCAAGAGGCTTCTCGACTAGCCCCATAGTGAAGCCTGTCTATGATTTATCGTAGCTCGGCCCCTTTAGAAGTCTAACAAGCTCCATATGCGCTACAGAGTTACAGACATCTCATGGATCGGACTTAAGCATTTACACATAAGATGTGGAAAAGGAGCAGGTGTATTAGAGCTGCTAAAGGCCATTATCTTTATGCCCCTAAGAGTTGTATGTTTTCTGGCTTGTCGAGTGTTATGTCGTTGGTAACTGGCACGTCCAGTTGATAGAAATTCGTTCCACAGTCAGAGCAGGAGTAAAGGTTTCTCTCCTGTGTGAGTGCTGCTGGATATATCAGGCCTTGCCCTATTTAAAAGACTACTACAGCTGTGTTAGTTTATGATGGAAACATGAGAGCGCGCCTTGAGTGTTTGCCCGGCCCGCCCGACATGGTCCAAGCAAGACACAAGTCAAGCGCAATGTATGAGCGAGCTAGCACTTCTCTCCTCGTTATGTAACACTTTGCCGATTGTAAAGAGTTTATTATGAATGGTCTGCCACAATACAATGTGGAGCAAACATGCCCCACAGTCAGAGCATAAAGCAAGGCTTCTCGTCATCTGTGTGTTCTCTGTGTAACTTTATAGAGATCAGCAATGCAAATGAAAATATATAGAGACACACTTTTTAAACAATGTAGAGCAGTGTATTTTTAGTGTGGAAGGACTCTCATCTCTGGTGTATGTATACGTGTCATGACCGTGTTTCTAAAAGTTGACCCCAGACGAAAAAATCCTTTCGCGTTTCCTATCAGTATCGTAGCATGAAGCTTAAGGAGACATTCTCTCCTCAATGGAAGCATGATTCAGATGAATGAAAACCATTGATCATAACGCCTTCTACGATTGATACGTCTCGTTAGAAGAGCGATATATATTAATAACAATCTTAGCAGACAAGGGGTTACGAGAGACATCTCATCTCTTTAGTGAATAACGATTATGGTGATTTTTAATAACATAGAATAGGCACCAGTCTGCCGAGACCGAAGAAACGGCGTCTCTCTCAGACAAGTACAGAGTTATAAGTAAGGCATCTCCCAGGCGACGTTTCATACATGACAACCTGTATAGTTCACATCAGCTTGTTTATATAAGAGCCGGTTGTATCCACGAGGTCAGAGCAGTAGTAAGGCTTCTCTCGCTGATACTGATTATTACTTCATTGGTGTTTACATTATCCACTATTCATCTGAGAAGTATAAACTCTTCCAAAGTTCGAGAAGAAGAAGTAAGGCTTTTCTCCCGTGCATCGATTCTCTGGATGAACTTTAGCTTCGTTGATGTTTGTAAACTCTTCCCACAGTCAGTGCAGGAATACAGATTCTCTCCTGAGTGTTATTTTTAGGTTATTTTTAGCTTTGATAAAATGGGGAAAAGCTCCTCACAATGTGGCAAGGTGAAACCTCGTTGGTACGCTCATGATGATCTTCCTGCTGGTTGCTCTCTGATGTGAGATTCTCAACATGGTCTCCTGTGTGACACAACATCAGAAGAAACCAGTCAGTTGTGTGATATAAACTATGGTCAAATCAACCATGTATTTTAGGTAAGCCACTTATTGATACGCGTTAGTACGAGTTATCACAAAAGTGTTCTCTATCTAGGAAAAGCCAGACCGTATAAACACACCGAAAGAGTAAATAGCATGATCCAAATAATCAACCATCCACTGGCACTAGAGTTGAAAAGAATAAAAAACTTCCCATTTAGAAAAAGCAGGCGTAACCAGAGTATCATGAGACCACCGTGACTGAACAAGAGGCGAGTTAACCGCTAACTACGTAAAGCGTAGCTCAGGGTCTGCCCTTCTTCCTACTTTAATCGTTACGGATTTACGAAAATAACACAAGAATATAAGGGGGAATGGACATTGACTTTTTTTTAAAATCATTATATTGTGACTCATTCTTTTATACTGACTTTCTGGCCCTAACGGTATTTAAAAAAAAAATGTTCAGGTTGTTTTATTTTAATTATAAGAAAAGGCTTACATGTTTACAAACACCCAAATGAAAAAAAAATAATATTAGAGAAAATATAAAAAATACAACAATAATAATCTAAAAAAACATTTAAAGGTTATCTTGTATTCGTAGAGATGAACTATTGCAGTATGGCTTTTCACAATAGCATGTTCTAAATGATAATGGGAGAGAACGTTTAAAGTATAAGACTGTCAAAAAGGATTATACAAAAGTAAGTGAGATCATGAAATCCTGGCCAACCAGGATAAAATAGCAATACTCCAAAATAGAGCGCTTAAGGCTGGCTATGGGCCACGGATATACGTTGTTTCAGCCACATTTCTCAAACAATCCAGAGAGAGGAGATGTAAGATTATCTCAAGAGAAAGTGCCGGACAACACCATACTCAGGGTACATCCCCGGCCGTTCTGTCTGGTTTCCTATCTGCGGAAATTGTTTTGCTAGGATTTGGGCATTCTCAAAAAATCAGAGAGACGATAGAGACATTAAGAGGGAGAGAGCAACAACAACCCAATGCCCGAATGTGAAGTGACATTCGCTGTTTCACCTTCGGTCTAGACAGAGCTGTGGATATTAAAATCAAAACAAATATGCAACAAACTGCTACAGCGAGGAATCGGAGGTTATCGGGGATCCACTTGTCACACCGCATATTACATTATTTATGCAGCAGCATACAAGACAATTTGACTCACCTTCTTGCGCTGTGCTCACTTGAACAGGAAGGTGGCACAGCGGTCCTCCGTGGGCAAATTTTGTCATCAAAGTCTGGCATTCTCTGGATTTATGGTGCTTTCAAGACAACTGGGAACTCGGAAAAAACAAGGTCAAATCATGATGACATCACTGATTTTCAGGTCGTAGCGCTAGAAAGAGGCCTGAGTTCCCGATTTACAATTCCGAGTTGGATGACTGTTCAAAACGTATCTCCCAGTTGGAGCTCGTTTTTTCAGAAATTCCCAGTTGTTCTGAACTCACAGAAGTCAAGTTTTCGCAGTTCCGAGTTAACCAGTTGTTTTGAGTGCGGCACTAATCATGCTTCATTGGCAGCACGGCCAATGTTGAATGTTTATCATTTTAAACTTGGAAAAAATACCCTTAATCCCAGATTTGGGAGCACACAGCCACTGTCACTGATTCCTTCCAAACCACTCATTGTTGAATTTGAGATTTCCAACTTGTTGTGTAATGTTTGTCCAATGGCCGATGAGAACCGATACGTTTTAGCTATAATTTATCTTCATATGACAAGGATTAATAAGGATTTGCCAGTAGATTGTCGACTTGATTCATGATGATGACTGCTAACTAAGATTTTGTCCAATCAAAGCTACTGTAGACATAACYTGATTTTAAATAATTTTATCTGGGGCCAATGACCTTGAGCCTTCTTGGATGGGCACTTCTAATGTAACTTTATTGCAGCAGCCAAGGGGCTAGAATTTTCGATGTCTCCCCTTATATTTGGCGGTGATATAGTGTCCCCATGAGTGACAGAACACTGAGCCAATCATGGCTCTGCTCCACCTGCCCTGAATGACGGGTCACCACTGTATCTGCATAATATCTAACAAGCGGGACAAGGGCAAGGAAAACATATGAAACGCTGATGCACAATCTGAATAAGTGACAGCAAACTTGGCTGCCCGCTGCAAGTTGAGGACAGTTTACATACACTTAGGTTGGTGTCATTAAAACTTGTTTTTCTCCACATATTTCTTGTTAACAAACTATAGTTTTGGCAAGTCGGTTATGTTATTGACATCTACTTTGTGCATGACACAAGTAATTTTTCCAACAATGTTAACAGACAGATTATTTCACTTATAACTCACTGTATCACAATTCCAGTGGGTCAGAAGTTTACATACACTAAGTTGACTGTGCCTTTAAACAGCTGAATAATTATGTACATAAGGTATTTCTGTTTTATATTTTTTATACATTTGGAAAAAGGTCTGGTAAAGAAGTTTTAACCTGTAGTTGTTGGTAGGGGGTGTGTTGGTTTTGGGGAGGGAAATATGGCGAAGGTAAGAATGAATGGAAGGCCTCCCTAGTGCGCAGTGGTCTAAGGCAGTGCCACTACAAATCCTGGTTCGAGTCCAGCCTCTGTCGCAGCCAGCCGCAACCGGAGACCCATGGGGCGGCGCACATTTGGCCCAGCGTCGTCTGGGTTGCCGGTAGGGATGTCTTGTCCCATCGCGCTCAGCGACTCCTGTGGCGGACCGGGCGCAGTGCACGTGAACACGGTCGCCAGGTCTACAGTGTCACATTGGTGCAACTTGCTGCCTGGGTCCTGTTTCGGAGGACGCACGGTTCTCGACCTTCGCCTCTCCCGAGTCCGTACGCTTTTTGCGTCTTGGGTTTATAAACTGGGGACAGGAAGTTCCGCGCATGCGCCAGAATTGTGCAGTCGAGGCGAGAAACTTCTGTGTCCGTTTCCAATGTATTACGTTTAATATCGAAAAGAACATACCATAACATGATAGGTAACAAATACGTATTATCACGTTTGTTAAAGTTTTTTTTGTGCTATTTTTGGGTCAAACCGCGTGATCACTTTTTTCAAGTCACATAGTTACTGATTTTGGGTCAGTCTGAGTGGATGTATATCATTTCGTCAAGGTAATTTCATAAAGGATCAATTTATTTGAGATTTCTGGGTTCGTTTTACATGTCGTTTTTGGTTTTGTTATAAAATGTGGCTCCTACTAGGTCAGCGTCAACGGACTTCAGTGCAGGCACTGAGGGTGGAGCAGAGACAATTTCACGGTTGAACTACTGTTTTGAAGCTAATGATTATCAGTTTTCTACATGTGTACTAATATTCAGAGACATTCAGTTGTTTCTGTCTATCTGTAAATGTTACTATGGTGTGAACGGAAATACTAGGTTTTTGATTGAATAATTCAGTGAAGACAAGGTTATTCAGGAAAATAGTACATTGTGCTGCCTAAAACATACTGCAACCTTGTACTAAATGTTTTTTTGAGTAATTTATACATTTATGTGAATTCAGAAATCTACTATAGATTAAGGCATTTAAGTTCTATAGCCTAATTTAAAGTGTATACTTTGTCTAATGTGATTTAATGAATGTTTCATGATCTCATGAATTCATGAAATCAGTGCTTGACTTGGACAGGAGCTCACCGGAGCTGAGTACCAGCACCTCACATTTCTACTGTTTGAGCTCATGTTCCTCTTATAAATATTAGCTCAACGTGTTGTGGAGCTCCTGCACCTAAATATAAACCATATTTTTAAAGAATAAAGAAAGTGCCAGAACTGTCAAGAGTAACTTTTGTATCCGTTTCTCTTTATTACTACAGACCGACTCAGATTAAGCCGAGGCTGGTAACATCAACAGTGAGGACAAACCCAACCGCCTCTTATTGTGAATTTTCCAGTAAATGTGTGCACATTATACATCTTAGAGTAGTCAGCAGAATAAGTGTACTCATATGTGTGTCTAGTCATTAGGCACCATTAAACATGCACCTGTCTTGAGAGTGGGCATGTCTGTTTATTTTTGTACCATTGCTATGGCTTCATGTTTACTGTTGCTATGGTTACACCACAAATGCAATCAATGCCCTACATGCACCTGTCTTGGGAGTGGGCGTGTCTGTTTATTTTTGTACTATTGCTATGGCCTAATATTTACTGTTACTATGGTTACACCACGAATGAATATATGCCTTAATGTGAAACCAAGCTAGAATTAGTGCAGGTAAAAAGATAAGATGGCTAAATGCAGAGGGGATGAAACATTAATATAAAGAGGAGTTACTATGTGTGTGACGTAAAGAGGAAAACTGTAAAAAAAGTTTGTGCCAAGGCTGGAAAGACATTGACTGAATATTTTCACGACACTCTCTCCTTCCAAACCTACACGTCACTGGGTCCTGATTGTGACAGTGGAGCCCATTTTGCACTGCAGATCCAGAGATGGCTCAGTGAAGATGGAAGACTGCAGCCAAACACTGGAGCTGAATGTCAACATTAAAGATGAAGAAGAGGGGAGAAGATTGGGACATCTGTTTCTCATGGTAAGAGCAGGTTCTAAGTTTGTGTTTATCATTCCAACTGTGCATGAAAAGTTGCAGTAGAACTGTTTCATGATGAACTGTTTCAATGAAGGTAGATGTTATTTCATGCTACTGCCTATGGATGCATGATATATTGGTGAACATATCATGTTTAGTTTAACGCCGATGTGCAAAACCGATGTCAAAGCTGACGTGCAACCCATATAACGTAGGTACAGGACGTAATGAAAGTAACGTAAATTTTGCGCTACACGTTACAACACAGCATCCAACCTACCCAATCAGTCTGCTAGTGTGATCGAGCAGTCATTTGAAGAGTAAGAACATTTCATTTGAAACAAAGGCGAAAATCCATTAAAGCCAAGATAATGGAATTCATTGCCCCTTACAATCAAAAACCCGTCTCTGTCGTCGTGATGTTGGCTTTTCCGGCACTTGTACCACAAACCAAGTGCGCTTATTCCCGATTGCCGGCCGATGTATACATAATAGCGTCACTTGCTATTGCTTCACGACATACATACTACTGAACCCGTTTGCTCTTTTGCCTGTCAAAAAAGGAATACAGTTGCCACTGTCACAACTGTACAAAAAAATCTGCAAACACCGCCACGAAACTATTGTTTACCAATACCGCTTGCGTAATAAACATAATTGGTTCTAACGCAACTTTTGGGTAGTAGCCTTTAGCTTAGGTACCTAGCTACACCAATACAACCAGCCAATTACCAGTTAGAAACTGCAGTCATCTTGTCATATTCTAGCAATGATTTAGAATCCTTGTGAGTAAGTATTAGCTAGGTTGCCACTTGTTTGTCGCCTATTGAAAATGAAACTTCAAATTCATGAAAATAAATACTAGCCCCAAGCTACTTATTAATCCTTTTGCCCAAAAACTCTCCGTTTAAAGAAGTGATGCTCGACAACCGGGTATGTGTGTAAGTATCCACAATAAGTATTAGACAAGTTGGAATTTGCCGTTTGTCTTCAAAATAAATATGTAATGACCATATGCAAATGAATACAAATAGCAGAATTATGCAATAATGCTTTTTTTTGAAGCTAACCCCAAAGTCCACATTGTGGCTAATACTTATTGTGGACTAGCAAACTAAACAGATTTTGTCGTTTTGCTATGTTTTTTGGGGAAGAACCATTTTATCCATGAGTTAGCTAGCTTTTTTTAATAGCCATCCGTAGGTGCACTCAACAACTAGCATCATAGATGTGTAGTATGAATCGTTCATAGGAAATACAAGTGATAGTGTAATTCCAATGTGTATAATATGTAAAAAAATGTATGAATGCGTAAAATTAAAATATGACTGGCAGTCATTTTCATCCTATTGGTCAACAAGCTTATTTACACGTCAAAAGGTGTTTCGACACGCAAAGACCCCAAACGTGCGCTTACCATTAGAATCCTGTTGAATAATGAAAACGACTGAACAAATGAACGAAAAAACAGCACAGCAAGTAAGTGAAATAAATAGGTTTATTATGTTGTACTGGTATTAATGGGGACACATAGTAAATGTCAACAAAATAAACTTTTTGTGTGTGTGTCTGTAACCTTAGGGTAACTAGCAAGTCGGTTAAGAACAAACAATAAACGCCTAACCCGACTACGCTGGCCAATTGTGCGCCGCCCTATGACTCCCAAGCAAACGCCGGTTTTGATTACAGCCATAATCGAAAACTCCATGGTCTGTAGTTTTGAAGCCTCATAGCACTGAATCAGTCCTGCCCGCCACTCGGGAGCCCCTTGAAGCTGTGAAGTCCCCAAGAACACCAGTGCCATCCATCATTCAATTCTTTAAACAAAATATTTAATTAGCTTCCTCAGTAAGACAATCAACCAATTACAATTACAGAAATACCAAACATTTTTATTCCCCCCCCAACACAAAGATAGACGAAAACCATATAAAACCAGACAAAAATAAAATAAAAAGTACAATGTGCAGTGCTTCGACCGATAGCCAAATATTCACATACATTATTTTGAATATACAGATTTACAGTGCCAATGCTTCTATTCTACAATATCACCGTCTCCGAATATATAAAACTCTGGGCTTTCCTTTCCAATATAAGATAAATTGTAAGAGCCAGCTGACGTTA
>NW_019945798.1:87751-94490 GCF_002910315.2 Salvelinus sp. IW2-2015 | reverse complement strand
GTTAAGTAGCAGCTTTCTCATTTGTTTTCCCCATCTTGATAATGTGCCTCGTGTGGTAGAGAGCACAGACCTCATTGTGTAAAACTATCTTTGTCAGTCTTCTATTTTGACGTTTTCTGGCACTGCTACTCATACCAAAGGACTATGGAGATTTATATGTGTGTTATATATAAACAACAATATTTCCATTTTGGACTGTGTCTTTATCCAGAGTCATCCTGCAACACAGCTGGTTCTCTTTTTACCCAGCATAACACCCTAGAGACAGACAGGAGAAATGGGACTGGTGCCACTCCATCCTCTGGGAGGCTGGAGCACATTGTAGAGAGAGAGAGTAGATTCTGGGTTGGGACGGAGGGGATGGAAGGGTGATATGTTTGGCTCCATGGCACATCATTGAAAGCAATTTGTTATCTCTGTGATTTAACCCATTGTGTTGCATAAATCAATCAGAAAACTCTAGGCTTTGCGTACGCTGCGATGGAATTGACTATTATATAAGGAAAGTGTATCTGATATGTTTTATGGCATCACGATCTGACATAGGACATTCAAATGGGTGACAGGGGAAGTGGCACATCTGTCTGGTACAAGGTGCTAGAAATAACTGGTTTTGACATCCCATACAGTATATCACTTAAATGATTAGAATGATTTGGAATTTTTTATATACTTCCCCCTTCATCAAAATAAAAAGAACACACTTACAAGCCTCGATATGTATCTCCAAACATCAGTTCACACGTCAAGCTGACATAAATATTCACATTCTCTCTAAGCTTGCACTCTCTACCCTTAAAACCACATGTTCTGACATTCAAAAAATATATTCTGTACTAGTGGTGTGAATTCAAGCGAAGAACCATAATGACCTAGGCTAGTGCTGAGATGTGCTAAACAGTTGCTTTGCTTACTCATGAGGAGCTGTGCTGAGTGCACGCTGACATGGGAGGACTGTGCCCAGAATGCTGTCATTGTCCATAGCCACCTCTCATACCTTTCCCAGTCTGCCAGCTCCCAGTGGGAGTCTACCAAGACTATCTTCAGCACTGAAACCGGAATGCATGAAGAAGAACAAACAAAGATCCGCCTTAGTTTTAACACAGCTGGAGTTTGTTTTAGAGATGGAAGGTGCCTTGCAGCTCAGATGTCTTGGGTTTCTACTTTTGGATGACAAGTTTCAGAAGCCAGACACTGTAGCAGCTATAGGGTAAGGTCATTTTATATTACTCTCTGGCACTTGAAGGGTAACGTTGTGTACACCTGGATCCCCTCTGTAGGCTGTTCTCCTATTAGACCGACGATGGCTCCATTTCTAAGCAGCCTGGATCTGCACCACAGTCTGCCTCACGTTGCACATTCAGCATCTGTCACTGGCAAACAGAACAGTTCCACATTCTGTTGCAAAACGTTCTCCAACGTTACAGATATAAATTCCATGCATAGAGCTGACGTTATTCCTTATTCAACACATACGAGAGGGATGTTTGTTCTACATAGCATATTTCTATCTGAACGTCCTGCTGAACACGCTGTGGAGCCTTGTGCCCAGTCTACACTATCTACAATGCTGTCTACACACTCCTTATCCCACTCTTACTCTGGGATAAGAGCCACATAAAGACACGTATAGAACATATACAGTTGAAGTCGGAAGTTTACATACACTTAGGTCGGAGTCATTAAAACTCATTTTTCAACCACTCCACAAATTTCTTGTTAATTTGGCAAGTCGGTTAGGACATCTACTTTGTGCATGACACAAGTAATTTTTCCAACAATTGTTTACAGACAGATTATTTCACTTATAATTCACAATTCCAGTGGGTCAGAAGTTTACATACACCAAGTTGACTGTGCCTTTAAACAGCTTGGAAAATTCCAGACATAATGTGAGTCTATTGGAGGTGTACCTGTGGATGTATTTCAAGGCCTACCTTCAAACTCTAAAGGGATAGACGCACTACAGTCTCTAAAATAGAGCAACTAATATACTTCCCCTCTGTGACCACGAAGGGGAATAATGGTTCGAATGCTTGTGCCTGTTGGTGCACAGGGATGGGCAAATCGAATCACTCACTTAAGGGGTTTTTGTATATATATTGTTTAAATAGATACCAATTTCCTAAGGTTCGGTTTCTATATTTATGGGTAACAAGAGTTGAGCTGTGTTTGATTATGTTTCGAGTCCCGCTCAGTATTCCCATCACAAAACACAGAGAAAATGTGCCAAAATGAGTAGAATCAGGCTTCGATGTCGTTTATAACTCACACAGATGGTGTAGAGACTACATGGTTTAGTTCGTCTGATGTATCTCTTTATTGGAAATGTTTGAGTAATATACTATATTGGTAAGAAAAGGATATCAGCCGTGTTATAAGCCAATTATTCAAACATAGAGTAGTCAGTATCAAGTGACAGGGTTTGTTCTGTACCCTCTAAATGAATATCGCGAGTGGACACAGTTTCTTTTATGTGTACCGGTGAGTTCTCATCCGTTAGGTCAGGGTAAAAGCTGTATATGAATAGTGGATCGGCAATTAGCAACATAGATGGGTCGTGGGTCTTTTTGTAATAAGAGCGGCAGCCAGGGCGGCCTAACGGATAGAGTGCGCTCCGGGGTACGAGCAAGATGAGATAAAGCGACTTTGGCAACCGGCAGGGCGGGGCAGAGCCGGAGCATGTAAAAACTCTGGTTGGATTGAGCAACTTCAGACTGTGATCACACTCAACCAAAGGCTTACTCCACCAGAGAGGTGCACTCAAGTGGATCTCTTCCTTACGTTTCACCGGCACCAAGACATCACCTTTATGTGATTACACATGATATCGAAACCAATGGCGTAAGAGTGCAACAACATTTCGAGTTTATATTCTCCAGTGGTCTGCGTGTCTTGGGAGCAGTAAGGGTTGGGGTGGAACAGACTAGTCTCCACCACGACCAACTCTCCCTCATTTTTCTGCGTACTTCCGCATTGGTGATTGGTTGGTTTCTGCTGAGAAAAGGTGGCTCGCTCCGTGGCAGGTTATGTCTTATGCTGAGCAACGACGTCTACAGTGGTTTCTTTAATAAAAGTGTGTCATCTTCCAGCAACACACTATCGTGGCCTGGGGCAGGTCGTTTTTATGCGGAGCGCTTCTTGGGCCGTAGTGTCCTGCCCCCGTTGCACAAACGAGGTTTAAGGTCTGCTGCCTGGTGGGGGTGCTTGCGATTTGCTTCATTGAACTCCCCCTATGCTCATTGCTCGAGTTGTGGCCCTTTTCTCATAGGCGAACTGGGATCTCTAAATTGTCTAGGGATACCACTCAGGGTGGGGTGAGTTTGCCAGCTTTCCTGGCCCACTCTAGACACTTTTGCCATTTCAAGTGCTACCCTTTCACTATTGGTCTACTATTGCCATAGTGGAATATTTCCAGGACTTGGGATTTCTGGGACTGTGGTTGTGAGAACTCCGTGGTCTAGGATAGAGTGTGGATTAACAGAGGGATTTCAAGATACTGAAGGTCCACAATTTCAAGGAAAATGCACTGGGGAATATTCGTAAGTGAATTCATTCATTAGTGAAAAGTTAAACTAGAGGCTCAATCCCGTTTCTGTTGACTTTTGGTTGAAAGTTGTTCATCAGAAATCCTGCATGTAATTTATTCATACTCATTAATATGCTCCCCGCTTTTTCTGAGAGCAAACTCCAAAAAACACAAAAAACACTTAGTGGTGCCCAAAAAGGAAGAGGACTGACTTTGGTATTCTGATGTCAGGAACCGTTCAAAGCTGTGATTATGTGTTGGCTTGCCAGATGTGTCAATTCCAGTATTAGTATAATCCCACTATCTTCTCCACAAACAAATTCTCTGGAACTGGTAGAGGAGTTTGTTTCTCTCACTTGTAGGGCGGCTTGCTTCTCTGATGGATGACAATAGAAAACAGAGTCTCTGGTTAAGTTTTCAATGTATTAATCCCTTGATTTCTCAGAGCCTCGTGATCTGCCTTCAATGGCATTTTGTAAGAAGGAAGGCAAGGAGAGAGGATGCAATGATCAAATACAATTGATGCTCACTCGTGTGTTTCTCACCACTCATCTCCCTGATACTAGGTATGCAGATTACAAAATTGAATTAACCATGGCAAAGTGGAAAATTCCTGCGCTAGCAAAAGGGTTGGATTCGAAGATTAAGATCCTACCATCTGTATATGACATTATATAAGTGGGATAGGTTATATGGGTGTCCATTTCAAGATGCTAATGCCCTAAGGTCAGGGCTGTCCCAACCCTCTTCTGGAGTATCTACGGTCCTGTGCATTTTCCAAGTCCCAACCCTATATTTTAAACACACTCTGATTCTACTAATTAGTCTGCTAGCAAGACCTTAACTAGCTGAAGTCAGATATGCTAAATTAGGGGTTCGGATCTCTGAAAACCTAGGACAGTTAGTCTCCAGGAAGAGGGGTTTGGCTGCCACTGGACCCTAGGTGATTGACCTAGTGGACTGAATGGTCTACTAACTCACCGTTCTTACGCTCTTTGAGAGGCGGGCAGGCACTGGGACTGGGCCTGCATAGTCAGATCTCGCAGCTCGTGGGTCATCTGCCTTCGCTCCGGAGACCTGGGTACCAGCAGCGCCAGCTGCAGGGCTGAAAGTCCCCTCCACTCCCAGACTCCGCTGGGGCTACGAATCTGCATGCCTCAGACTCAGGAGGAGGAGCTAGGCGGTCTCCTGGAAACCAGCAGGGCCAGATAGAGCTGGCTTGTTGTCAGTTGTTGCTGGGGAGATTGGGAACTATTGTGCCTTTTAACTGAAAGGCAGTTAGTTAATCACATGACATAACTTCGGGCTGTCCAATTGAATAATTTTCATTTTGACTTATAACTAGTTTTTACTTATAACAGTGCATTGCATGGTGAGTATCACTATGGGAACTGAAGCAGAAGCGGAGTCTTGGACAATGAAGTTAAGATTACATGTGCCCACGTTAAAACATTAATCTGATGGGCTTGAGTCAATCAAGAATCACGCTAAAGCCTAAATTACTTATTTTAAACAGATGAATGTAACTTGAATGTAAATAGGTCTTTGAATAGCTTGTACGTTTCTATATTAGTATACCATTTTCCTAGTTTGTATATGTAATTGGATTCCACATAGTTTACCTGTTGGTCTTATTACCATGCACTTCATACAACCATATTCTGGAGTACAGGTGACAAGTCCGGAAGTTTACATACACTTAGTCGGAGTTCAGTAGTTAAAACTCGTTTTAGTTACAACCACACCCACAAATTTCTTGTTAACTCAAACTATAGTTTTGGGCGTGGGTTTTAGGTGACATCTACTTTGGTGCATGACACAATCTCATTTTTTCCAAAAATGTGTTATACGAGACAGATTAGTTTTCACTTATAATTCACTGTTGATGCACAATTCCAGTGGGCTCAGATTGTTTACATACATGAATTGACTGTGCCTTTAAAACAGCTAGGAAAATTTCTAAAACACCTTAGCCAAATACATATAAACTCAGTTTTTCACAATTCTGACATTTAATCCTCTATTAAAAATTCCTGTTTAGGCTCCAGTTAGGATCACACTCTTATTTTAAGAATGTAAATGTCAGAATAATAGCAGAGAATGATTTATTTTCCAGCTTATTTCTTTTTCATCACATTCCCAGTGGTGCAGAGTTACATACACTCAATTAGTATTTGGTAGCATTGCCTTAAATTGTTTAACTTGGGTCAACATTTTGGGTAGCCTTTCACAAGCTTCCCACAAATAATTTGAGGTGAACTTTGGCTCATTCCTCCTGACAGAGCTGTGTGCTAACTGGTCAGGTTTCCTAGGCCTCCTCTCGTTCGCAACACGCTTTTTCAGTTCTGCCACACATTTTCTATAGGATTGAAGGTCAGGCTTTGTGATTGCCACTCCAATACCTTGACTTTTGTATGCTCCTTAAGCCATTTTTGCCACAACTTTGGAAATATGCCTTGGGGTCATTGTCCATTTGTGAAGACCCATTGCGACCAAGCTTTAACTTCCTGACTAATGCTCTTGAAGATGTTGCTTTCAATATAATCCACATCATTTCCTACCTCATGATGCGACATAGTTTTGTGAAGTGCACCAATCCTCCTGCAGCAAAGCACCCCCACAACATGAGTGCTGACACGCCTATCTTCACGGTTGGGATGGTGTTCTTTCCGCTTGCAAGCATCCCCCTTTTTCTCCAAACAATAACGATGGTCATTATGGAAAACGTTTCTATTCTTGTTCATCAGACTAGAGGACATTTCTCCAAAAAGTATAATCTTTGTCCCATGTGCAGTTGCAAACCGTAGTCTGGCTTTTTTATGGCAGTTTTGGAGCAGTGCCTTCTTCCTTCCTGAGCGGCTTTTCAGGTTTATGTCGATATAGACTCGTTTTACTGTGGATATAGCCTACTTTGTACTTGTTTCCTCCAGCATCTTCACAAAGTCCTTTGCTGTTGTTCTGGGATTGATTCGCACTTTTCGCACGCAATAACTTAATCTCTAGGAGACAGAAGCGTCTCCTTCCTGAGCGGTATGACGGCTGCGTGGTCCCATGGTGTTTATACTTGCCATATGCTGTTTGACAGATGAACGTGGTATCGTCAAGGCGTTTGAAATTGCTCCAAGGATGAACCAAACTTACAGAGGTCTACAATTTTTTTTTTCTGAGGTCATGGCTGATTTCTTTTGATTTTCCCAGATGTCAAGCAAA
>NW_019945798.1:45582-79820 GCF_002910315.2 Salvelinus sp. IW2-2015 | reverse complement strand
GAAGAGAGAGATGAAAGTTGGGTGTGGTATATGGCAATATACCACGGCTAAGGGCTGTTCTTAAGCACAATGCATTGCGGAGTGCCTTAAAACAGCCCTTAGCCGTGGTATACTGGCCATATACCACAAACCCCCAAGGTGGCCTTTATTGCTATTATAAAGTGGTTACCAATGTAATTAGAGCAGTAAAATACATGTTTTGTCATACGGTCTGATATACATGGCTGTTAGTCATCAGCATTCACAATAACCAATTGTGCTATTATGTGGGTTTGTACATACAACTTATTTTGTACATAATGTTCTGCAACCGTATCTTACGGCAGAAAATAGAGCTTTTGGATATCAGGACAGTGCTCACTCACCTCGGATTAGACAAAGATTTTTTCAAACAACAAGCAAGACTCACATGATATTCTCCAAACACCCGGCAGGGCGACATCTCAGTTATTCGCAAGAGGAAGCGACGCAGGTACAGAGGACGAAGAAGAGCCGGATCCTCGTCAGGCCCGCGGAAGGCGAGAGTTACCGTAAATATTACTCGCCAACGTGCAATCATTGGACAATAAAACTAGACCAGGTAACGATCAACGAATATCCTACAAACGGGACATCAAAAAAAACTGTAATATTCTTATGTTTCACGGAATCGTGCTGAATGACGACATGGAAAATTCTAGTAGCGGATATATGCTGCACCGGCAGGTGAGTCTCTAGATTTTGCTCGTCTGAAGTAGAGTATATTGTGATTAAATTCCAGGCCACACTACTTGCCTAGAGAGTTCTCAGCTATTACTTTCGTGGCTGTTTATTTACCCACCGACAGACAGATGCGGCACTAAGACTGCACTCAGTCACTGTATAAGGAAATAAGCAAACAGGAAACCACTCACCCAGAGGCGGCGCTCCTAGTGGCCATGAGACTTTAATGCAGGGAAACTTAAATCAGTTTCTACCAAATCTCTATCATCATGCTAATGTGCAACCAGAGGGGAAAAAAGTATAGATCACCTGTGACTCCACACACGAGAGACGCGTACAAAGCTCTCCCTCCCACTTGGTAAATCCGACCACACTCTATCCTCCTGATTCCTGCTTACAAGCAAAAATTAAAGCAGGAACACCAGTGACTCAGTCTATAAAAAAGTGGTCAGATGAACAGATGCTAAACTACAGGACTGTTTTGCTATCACAGACTGGAACATGTTCCGGGATTCTTCCGATGACATTGAGGAATACACGCAACTTCAGTCCACTGGCTTTATCAATAAGTGCATCGTGGACGCGTCCCCACAGTTACTGTACGTACATACCCCAACCAGAAGCCATGGATTACAGGCAACATTCTCACTGAGCTAAAGGGTAGAGCTGCCACTTTCAAGGTGTGGGTCTATAACCCAGAAGCTTATAAGAAATCCGCTATGCCTGCGACGAACATCAAACAGGCAAAGCGTAAATACAGGCTAAGATTGAATCTTACTACACCGGCTCCGACGCTCGTCGATGTGGTACATCACTGGGGCAAAGCTGCTGCCATCCAGGACCTCTACACCAGGCGGTGTCAGAGAAAGGCCCTAAAAATTGTCAAGACCCCAGCCACCCAGTCATAGACTGTTCTCTCTACTACCGCATGGCAAGCGGTACTGGAGTGCCAAGTCTAGGACAAAAAGCTTCAACACGTTTTTACCCCCAAGCCATAAGACTCCTGAACAGGTAATCAATGGTTACCCGGACTATGTGCCCCCCCAACCCCTCTTTTACGCTGCTGCTACTCTGTTTATCATATATGCATAGTCACTTTAACTATACATTCATGTACATACTACCTCAATTGGCCCGACCAACAGTGCTCCCGCACATTGGCTAACCGGGCTATCTGCATTGTGTCCCACCACCTGCCAACCCCTCTTTTTACGCTACTGCTACTCTCTGTTCATCATATATGCATAGTCACTTTAACCATACCTACATGTACATACTACCTCAATAAGCCTGACTAACTGGTGTCTGTATATAGCTTACTACTGTTATTTTCAAATGTCTTTTTACTGTTGTTTTATTTCTTTACTTACCTACACACACACGCACCTTTTTTCCCCGCACTATTGGTTAGAGCCTGTAAGTAAGCATTTCACTGTAAGGTCTACTACACCTGTTGTTTACGGCGCACGTGACAAATAAACTTTGATTTGATAAAAAAAATGGAAAGATTTTCAGTGCAAAATCTCCAATGACGTCAGTTTGACCGGTTTTAAGGGAATTAAAAGCTGTGAAAACTACCCAACTTGTTTATGATAGGATTTCAGTTCGGCTTGGATGCATATTTTATGTGGTTGAAATACTATCAGCTTTATGATGCTGATAAAGATAGCACCTTTACATACGGTCCTAACCGCACATTCATTCTCTCAAGAATGCTTAAAGAAATAAATAAAATTTCTCCACTCCTGTTCCCGAGTCAAAATGTACATTTGGTAAATTATTTTACTGCAAGAAATACTTCATTTCGGTAGGAGTACATAATTAGGCTACAGACCTACAGTCAGTGTACAGATTTCAGGCTACATACTCCATTAAACCATCTATCTGAACAGTAGCTGACAGTAGTGCTTTATTTTAGGTTGGTTGGGTTTCGGTTAGACTATAAAAAAATAATCATGATTTCGGTTTCAATATTTTTGCATTGTGAAATTATGACATTACAATGATTTTAGAGCTTTGTAACAGAAATTGCAAAACTAAAAATAGTGACCATTCAATTGCCAAAACATAGAAAATATCCCATTGTCTCTGTCAGGTCCTCATTGGGTAGACCAGTGGTTCACAACCAGGGACACTACTGTAGGATCCCTCGGGGTACATGGCCTATCCACAGGGCGTACTTGAGTAGACTCATGAGACCATAGGTCTACAGGTAAAATGCACATGAGGGGTACTTCAGGGGTACTCCTGGCGAGAGAGAAATTCAGTTGGTGGTAGACTAACCCGAAAAAGGTTGGGAAACACTGGTAGATATCAATAGAAACATTTAAAATTACTATGAAATGAAACATTTCAGTTGTGTATACTACTTCATTTGTATTTATTGTATTATTTTCCATTCCTTTAAGTCATGATCTCATCTCTGCTCAGGCAGTAGCAGTCAGCCACCAGACCATCTAACGTTATCTCTGTTCCCCCCCCATACTCTCTCTAAGTCATCCTATTTAGCTAGCCTGCTTAAATATGCTGTAGAGCTGTCTAAAAAAATCCTTTCACTAGTTCTTCAAAGTAGATAAGTTATACTTTCACAAACGGTCTCTGTCCCTCTCATCGTTGTGTAGATTCCTCTCTCATGCAGTCTTTGTGTATCTAACCTAACGAAGCAGGCATGTCTCCGCCCTAACAAAGGCGGGAAGGCAGGAGAAAAGCTTCAGTCCAAAATAAGCCCGTAGAAAGGAATGGGGCTTATTTTGGACAGATTTTGGCAAGAGTGAAACCTCTCGCGTCACCTCTTTCGCTCTGATCAGTCTCTTTCGGAGGCAGAAAAAAAACAACAAATGGATTATGGTCATTGTAGTAATTACGACATTTCTGCACTGAACTAAGGTTGAATATTTGCTTAATGAAAACTACAACTTCCTTCAGCCCAGCGTCCCACATAGTTATTGACTTGATTTCTCTCCTGAATTATTTGATTTATCTCTAGAGAAACGTTGCGTTGGGCTCAAAATAACTAAAACTATATGAAATTCAAGTAATTGAACCGATGTCGGTCAATTTGTTGTTTATGCCTAATAACAGAGGTAGAAACGAATTGTCAGTTAATCGCTCAGCACTAGGATCACTGCATCATCCTCCTTTACATCATCCCCAAATCTTTACCAAACTTTAGCTAATGTTCTTCTATGGTACTTTTTGCCTCAGTGGATCGACGTTAACTTTTTCTGCCCAGGTTCCCAAAAGCATTTGGCCACTGGCGTATATTTGGTCAGCGTACAGTTACGCCCTAAAACTTAGGCTATGCACTAACACCAGATTTTTTTAAATATCTACATTTCACAAGGATGTTTTATGTGAGCGAACGAGCCCTGGTCAAAAGTAGGGCGCTATGTAGGGAATAGGGTGTCATTTGGTATGCCACAAAGCCATTTGTACAGTCACCATCCCATTATAAAATGACTATTATCCAAGTGTATTGTTGAGGGGGGTGCTGTAATAGCTTTCAATAGAGGACACACTGTAATAGCTTTCTGGAGAAAGACTACACTAATTCTTACATCCCAAATGGCACCCTATTCAGCGACTACTTTTAACCAGGGCCCATAGCGCTCTGGTCAAAGTAGAGCACTATGAAGGGAATACGGTGGCATTTGGGATGTAGCCACACTCTCTTCCTGGAGCCGCACAGCACAGGAGCACTTTGCATCCTGGTCATTAAGCCTAGCAGACGCTATTATGGAAACGGCACACAATAAGTGCATTCAGCAGAGGAAGGTGAAACGACCACGTAACACGATCATCTTAAGTGGAACCTTCAAAATGATGTGTTAGAAGTCGTCAATAGTATCTACAATGTTATCACAAGTCAGACATTTGTTTCCAAAATGATGTGTTAGAAGTCGCGCACAGTACTACAATGTTATCACAAGTCAGACAATTGTTTTCCAAAATGTGACATAATATGTCATTCCTACAACTATCCATATCTACAACCAGTCCAGGGTTCAAATACTTAATCATCTCTCCCAATACTTGGAGCATTTGTTTCAGTCTGCCTGGAGTGCCAGATGGATTTGCAGTTTTGGGACTTTTCTATTGGTTTATTAAGCCAGGCAAGCTTATAACCATCCTGCCAATACATTTTCCTCAACACGTGCTTCACAGGCCACGGCCATTAAAATAACACTGGGGAGCTGCGAAAATCTGCTTCTGAGGAGCAAATGTGGTGCTGGGGTGGCTCTACTGTAGTGGCAGCATCCCTGTGTTGTATTTTAATGATATCAGTAGAATAGCTGTAACGTAACAAAATGTGGAAAAAGTCAAGAGGTTTGAATACTTTCCAAATGCACTCTGTGTATGTGTCATTCAAGGATTTTGTTAATTTGTACTATTTCCTACATTGTAGAAATATACTGAAGACATCAAAACTATGAAATAACACATATGGAATCATGTAGTAACCAAAAAAGTGTTAAATAATATCAAAAATAATTTATATTTGAGATCTTCAAATAGCCACTCTTGCCTTGATGACAGCTTTGCATACTTTTGGAATTCTCTCAATCAGCTCACCTGGAATGCTTTTCCAACAGTCTTGAAGGAGTTCCCACATATGCTGAGCAAGTGTTGCTGCTTTTCCTTCACTCTGCGTCTACTCATCCCAAACCATCTCAATTTGGTTGAGGTCTGGGATTTGTGGAGGCCAGGTTATCTGATACAGCAGGTCATCACTCTCTTCCTTGGTAAAATAGCCCTTACACAGTCTGGAGGTGTGTTGGGTCATTGTAATGTTGAAAAACAAATGATAGTCCCACTATAGGCGCAAACCAGAAGGGATGGTGTATCGCTGCAGAATGCTGTGGAAGCCATGCAGGTTAAGTGTTCCTGATTTCTAAATAAATCACAGACAGTGTCGCCAGCAAAGCACCCCCACACCATGATACCCCCTCCTCCATGCTTCACGGTGGGAAATAAACATGCGGAGATCATCCGTTCACCGACACCGCGGTTTCACACAAGACACCGAGGTTGGAACTAAAAATCTCCAATTTGGATTCATCAGACCAAAAGACACATTCCACTGGTCTAATGTCCATTGCTTGTGTTTCTTGGCCCAATCAAGTCTCTTTCTTCTTATTGGTGTCCTTTAGTAGTGGTTTCTTTGCAGCAATTCAACCATGAAGGCCTGATTTACAAAGTCTCCACTGAACAGTTGATGTTGAGATGTGTCTGTTACTTGAACTCTGTGAAGCATTTATTGGGCTGCAATTTCTGAGGCTGCTAACTCTAATGAACTTATCTTCTGCAGCAGAGGTAACTCTGGTGCTTCCACTCCTGTGGTGGTCCTCATGAGAGCCTGTTTCATCATACCGCTTGATGGTTTTTCCGACTGCACTTTCAAAGTTCTTGAAATGTTCCACATTGACTGACCTTCATGTCTTAAAGTAATGATGGACTGTCGTTTCTCTTTGCTTATTTGATCTGTTCATGCCATAATATGGACTTGGTATTTTACCAAATAGGGCTATCTTCTGTATACCCCCCTACCTTGGCACAACACAACTGATTGGCTCAACGAATTAAGGAAATAAATTACACAAATAACTTTTAAGAAGGCACACCTGTTTATTGAAATGCATTACAGGTGACTACCTCATGAAGCTGGTTGAGAGAATGTCAAGAGTGTGCAAAGCTTTCATCAAGGCAAAGGGTGGCTACTTTGAAGAATCTAAAATATTTTGATTTGCTTAACACTTTTCTGGTTACTCATGATTTCATGTGTGTTATTTCATAGTTTTGATGTCTTCACTATTATTCTACAATGCAGAAAATAGTCAAAATAAAGAAAAAAACACTTCAATGAGTAGGTGTGTCCAAACTTTTGACCAGTAATATATACACTGCTCAAAAAAATAAAGGAACACTTAAACAACACAATGTAACTCCAAGTTAATCACACTTCTGTGAAATCAAACTGTCCACTTAGGAAGCAACACTGATTGACAATAAATTTCACATGCTGTTGTGCAAATGGAATAGACAAAAGGTGGAAATTATAGGCAATTAGCAAGACACCCCAATAAAGGAGTGATTCTGCAGGTGGTGACCACAGACCACTTCTCAGTTCCTATGCTTCCTGGCTGATGTTTGGTCACTTTTGAATGCTGGCGGTGCTCTCACTTCTAGTGGTAGCATGAGACGGAGTCTACAACCCACACAAGTGGCTCAGGTAGTGCAGCTCATCCAGGATGGCACATCAATGCGAGCTGTGCAAGAAGTTTTGCTGTGTCTGTCAGCGTAGTGTCCAGAGCATGGAGGCGCTACCAGGAGACACGCCAGTACATCAGGAGACGTGGAGGAGGCCGTAGGAGGGCAACAACCCAGCAGCAGGACCGCTACCTCGCCTTTGAGCAGGAGGAGCACTGCCAGAAGCCCTGCAAAATGACCTCTCAGCAGGCCACAAATGTGCATGTGTCTGCTCAAAGGTCAGAAACAGACTGCATGAGGTGGTGGGCCCACGTGCCACCCACGTGCTGACCACGCCAACACCTGGAGGTTTGCAGCAGAGAACAGATTCGCCACTGGCGCCCGCCTGTCACATGGCTCACATGTGCACAGGTAACTGCTTCACTGTGAGAGCACAGGAGCGCCAGTGGGAGCAACGTGTTCTCTGGCATGCCACTCCTGCACGGTTGGGCTGGTGCACACTGCTGTGGCATTCTGTGGGGCCCCACCACCTCATGTGCGCAGGGTCTGTTCCTGATTTTGAGCAGAACAAATGCACAATTATGTTGGCCTGCTGGAGGTCATTTTGCAGGGCTCTGGCAGTGCTCCTCCTGCTCAAGGCGGAGGTAGCGGTCCTGCTGCTGGGTTGTTGCCCTCCTACGGCCTCCTCCACGTCTCCTGATGTACTGGCGTGTCTCCTGGTAGCGCCTCCATGCTCTGGACACTACGCTGACAGACACAGCAAACCTTCTTGCCACAGCTCGCATGATGTCCACCTGGATGAGCTGCACTACCTGAGCCACTTGGTGGGTTTTAGACTCCGTCTCATGCTACCACTAGAGTGAGAGCACGCCAGCATTCAAAAGTGACCAAAACATCAGCCAGGAAGCATAGGAACTGAAAGTGGTCTGTGGTCACCACCTGCAGAAATCACTCTTTATTGGGGGTGTCTTGCTAATTGCCTATAATTTCACCTTTTGTCTATTCATTTGCACAAACAGCATGTGAAATTATTGTCAATCAGTTGTTGCTTCCTAAGTGGACAGTTTGATTTCACAGAAGTGTGATTAACTTGGAGTTACATTGTGTTGTTTAAGTGTTCCCTTTATTTTTTTGAGCAGTGTATTATATTACGGAAAAGTTTGGACACACATACTATTGAAGTGTTTTTTCTTTATTTTGAACTATTTTCTGCATTGTAGAATAATAGTGAAGACATCAAAACTATGAAATAACACAAACATGAAATCATGTAGGTAACCAGAAAAGTGTTAAGCAATCAAAAAATATTTGAGATTCTTCAAGTAGCACCCTTTCCTGATGAAAGCTTTGCACACTCTGACATTCTCTCAAACCAGCTTCATATGAGGTAGTCACCTGTAATGCCATTTCATAACAGGTGTGCCTTTCTTAAAAGTTAATATTGTGTAATTTATTCCTTAATTCGTTAGAGCCAAATCAGTTGTGTTTGTGCCAAGGTAAGGGGGTATACAGAAGATAGCCCTATTGGTAAAATACCAAAGTCCAATTATGGCATGAAACAGATTCAAATAAGCAAAAGAGAAACGACAGGTCCATTTCATTACTTTAAGACATGAAGGTCAGTCAATGTGGAACATTTCAAAGAACTTTTGAAAGTTGCAGTCGGAAAAAACCATCAAGCGTGTAATGCATGAAACAGGCTCTCATGAGGACCACCACAGGAGTGGAAGACCAGAGTTACCTCTGTGCAGAAAGATAAGTTCATTAGAGTAGCAAGCCTCAGAAATTCAGCCCCAAATAAATGCTTCAAGGAGTTCAAAGTAAACGAGACACATCTCAACATTCACTGTTCAGTGGAGCTTTGTAAATTCAGGCCTTCAGTTTGAATTGCTGCAAAGAAACACTACTAAAAGGACACCAATTAGAAGAAGATGACTTGATTGGGCCAAGAAACACAAGCAATGGACATTAGACCAGGTGGAATGTGTCTTTTGGTCTGATGAATCCAAATTGAGATTTTTAGTCCAACCTGCGGTGTCTTTTGTGAAACGGGTGTCCGGTTGAACGGATGATCTCCGCATGTTTTATTTCACCGGAAGCATGGAGGAGGGGGTATCATGGGTGGGGGTGTGCTTTGGCTGGCGACACTGTCTGTGAATTTATTTAGAATTAGGGAACACTTAACCTGCATGGCTTCCACAGCATTCTGCAGCGATTACACCATCCCTTCTGGTTTGCGCCTATAGTGCGACTTATCATTTGATTTTTTCAAATTACACAATGACCCAAACACACCTCCAACTGTGTAAGGGCTATTGACCAAGGAAGAGAGTGATGACCTGCTGTATCAGGATAACTGGCCTCCACAACCCCAGAACCTCAAAACCAAATTGAGATGGTTTGGGAATGAGTAGTACGGGCAGAGTGAAGAAAAGCAGCCAACAACTTGCTCAGCATAATGTGGGAACTCCTTCAAGACTGTTGGAAAAGCATTCCCAGAGTGAAGCTGTGAGAGAATTCATATAAGTATGCAAAGGCTGTCCATCAAGGCAAAAGAGTGGCTATTTGAAAGAAACTGCCAAATATATCAAATATATTTTTGATATTATTAACACTTTTTTTGGTTAACTACCAATGATTCCATATGTTGTTATTTTTTTCAATAGTTTGATGTCTTCAGTATTATTCTACAATGTAGGAAATAGTAGCAAATTAACAAATCCTTGAATGACACATACACAGAGTGCATTTGGAAATATTCAAACCTCCTGACTTTTCCCACCATTTTGTTACGTTACAGCTATCTAAACTGATATTCATTTTAAAATACAACACAGGGATGCTGCACTACAGCTAGAGCCACCCAGCACCACATTTGCTCCTCAGAAGCAGTTTTTCGCAGCTCCCCAGTGTTTATTTTAATGGCAGTGGCCTGTGAAGCACGTGTTGAGGAAAATGTATTGGCAGGATGGGTTATAAGCTTGCCTGGCTATAATAAACCATAGAAAAGTCCCAAAACTGCAAATCCATCTGGCACTCAGGCAGACTTGAAAACAAATGCTCCAAGTATTGGTAGATGATGATTGAAGTAATTTGAACCTGGACTGGTTGTAGATATGGAATGTTGTAGGAAATGGACATATTATGTCTAACATTTTGGAAAACAATTGGTCTGACTTGTGATTAACATTGTAGTACGTGGCGACTTCTAACACATCATTTTTGGAAACAATTGGTCTGAACTTGTGATAACATTGTAGTACTATGACGATTTCTAACAATCATTTTGAAAGGTTCCACTTAAGATGATCGTGTTACGTGGTCGTTTCACCTTCCTCTGCTGAATGCACTTATTGTGTGCGTTTCCATAATAGCGTCTGCTAGGCTTAATGACCAGGATGCAAAGTGCTCCTGTGCTGTGCGGCTCCAGGAAGAGAGTGTGGCTACATCCCAAATGCCACCGTATTCCCTTCATAGTGCTCTACTTTGACCAGAGCGCTATGGGCCCTGGTTAAAAGTAGTGCGCTGAATAGGGTGCCATTTGGGATGTAGAATTAGTGTAGTCTTCTCCAGAAAGCTATTACAGTGTGTCCTCTATTGAAAGCTATTACAGCACCCCCCTCAACAATACACTTGGATAATAGTCATGTTATAATGGGATGGTGACTGTACAAATGGCTTTGGTGGCATACCAAATGACACCCTATTCCCTACATAGCGCCCTACTTTTGACCAGGGCTCGTTCGCTCACATAAAACATCCTTGTGAAATGTAGATATTTAAAAAAATCTGGTGTTAGTGCATAGCCTAAGTTTTAGGGCGTAACTGTACGCTGACCAAATATACGCCAGTGGCCAAATGCTTTTGGGAACCTGGGCAGAAAAAGTTAACGTCGATCCACTGAGGCAAAAAGTACCATAGAAGAACATTAGCCTAAAGTTTGGTAAAGATTTGGGGATGATGTAAAGGAGGATGATGGCAGTGATCCTAGTGCTGAGCGATTAACTGACAATTCGTTTTTCTACCTCTGTTATTAGGCATAAACAACAAATTGACCGACATCGGTTCAATTACTTGAATTTCATATAGTTTAGTTATTTTTGAGCCCAACGCAACGTTTCTCTAGAGATAAATCAAATAATTCAGGAGAGAAATCAAGTCAATAACTATGTGGGACGCTGGGCTGAAGGAAGTTGTAGTTTTCATTAAGCAAATATTCAACCTAGTTCAGTGCAGAAATGTCGTAATTAACTACAATGACCATAATCCATTGTTTGTTTTTTTCTGCCTCCGAAAGAGACTGATCAGAGCGGAAGAGGTGACGCGAGAGGTTTCACTCTTGCCAAAATCTGTCCAAAATAAGCCCCATTCCTTTCTACGGGCTTATTTTGGACTGAAGCTTTTCTCCTGCCTTCCCGCCTTTGTTAGGGCGGAGACATGCCTGCTTCGTTAGGTTAGATACACAAAGACTGCATGAGAGAGGAATCTACACAACGATGAGAGGGACAGAGACCGTTTGTGAAAGTATAACTTATCTACTTTGAAGAACTAGTGAAAGGATTTTTTTAGACAGCTCTACAGCATATTTAAGCAGGCTAGCTAAATAGGATGACTTAAGAGAGTATGGGGAGAACAGAGATAACGTTAGATGGTCTGGCTGGCTGACTGCTACTGCCTGAGCAGAGATGAGATCATGACTTAAAGGAATGGAAAATAATACAATAAAATACAAATGAAGTAGTATACACAACTGAAATGTTTCATTTCATAGTAATTTTAAATGTTTCTATTGATATCTACCCAGTGTTTCCCAACCTTTTTCGGGTTAGTCTACCACCAACTGAATTTCTCTCTGCCAGGAGTACCCCTGAAGTACCCCCTCATGTGCATTTTACCTGTAGACCTATGGTCTCATGAGTCTACTCAAGTACGCCCTGTGGATAGGCCATGTACCCCGAGGGATCCTACAGTAGTGTCCCTGGTTGTGAACCACTGGTCTACCCAATGAGGACCTGACAGAGACAATGGGATATTTTCTATGTTTTGGCAATTGAATGGTCACTATTTTTAGTTTTGCAATTTCTGTTACAAAGCTCTAAAATCATTGTAATGTCATAATTTCACAATGCAAAAATATTGAAACCGAAATCATGATTATTTTTTTATAGTCTAACCGAAACCCAACCAACCTAAAATAAAGCACTACTGTCAGCTACTGTTCAGATAGATGGTTTAATGGGATAGTAGCCTGAAATCTGTACACTGACTGTAGGTCTGTAGCCTAATTATGTACTCCTACCGAAATGAAGTATTTCTTGCAGTAAAATAATTTACCAAATGTACATTTTGACTCGGGAACAGGAGTGGAGAAATATTTATTTATTTCTTTAAGCATTCTTGAGAGAATGAATGTGCGGTTAGGGACCGTATGTAAAGGTGCTATCTTTATCAGCATCATAAAAGCTGATAGTATTTCAACCACATAAAATATGCATCCAAGCCGAACTGAAATCCTATCATAAACAAGTTGGGTAGTTTTCACAGCTTTTAATTCCCTTAAAACCGGTCAAACTGACGTCATTTGGAGATTTTGCACTGAAAATCTTTCCATTTTTTTTATCAAATCAAAGTTTATTTGTCACGTGCGCCGTAAACAACAGGTGTAGTAGACCTTACAGTGAAATGCTTACTTACCGCACTATTGGCTCTAACCAATAGTGCGGGGAAAAAAAGGTGCGTGTGTGTGTAGGTAAGTAAAGAAATAAAACAACAGTAAAAAGACATTTGAAAATAACAGTAGTAAGGCTATATACAGACACCAGTTAGTCAGGCTTATTGAGGTAGTATGTACATGTAGGTATGGTTAAAGTGACTATGCATATATGATGAACAGAGAGTAGCAGTAGCCGTAAAAAGAGGGGTTGGCAGTGGTGGGACACAATGCAGATAGCCCGGTTAGCCAATGTGCGGGAGCACTGTTGGTCGGGCCAATTGAGGTAGTATGTACATGAATGTATAGTTAAAGTGACTATGCATATATGATAAACAGAGTAGCAGCAGCGTAAAAGAGGGGTTGGGGGGGCACATAGTCCGGGTAACCATTTGATTACCTGTTCAGGAGTCTTATGGCTTGGGGGTAAAAACTGTTGAAGCTTTTTGTCCTAGACTTGGCACTCCAGTACCGCTTGCCATGCGGAGTAGAGAGAACAGTCTATGACTGGGGTGGCTGGGGTTTGACAATTTTTAGGGCCTTTCTCTGACACCGCCTGGTGTAGAGGTCCTGGATGGCAGGCAGCTTTCCCCAGTGATGTACCACATCTGACGAGCGTCGGAGCCGGTGTAGTAAGATTCAATCTTAGCCCTGTATTGACGCTTTGCCTGTTTGATGGTTCGTCGCAGGCATAGCGGGATTTCTTATAAGCTTCTGGGTTAGAGACCCACACCTTGAAAGTGGCAGCTCTACCCTTTAGCTCAGTGAGAATGTTGCCTGTAATCCATGGCTTCTGGTTGGGTTGTACGTACAGTAACTGTGGGGAACGACCACGATGCACTTATGATAAAGCCAGTGACTGATGTGGGTGTATTCCTCAATGTCATCGGAAGAATCCCGGAACATGTTCCAGTCTGTGATAGCAAAACAGTCCTGTAGTTTAGCATCTGCTTCATCTGACCACTTTTTATAGACTGAGTCACTGGTGTTTCCTGCTTTAATTTTGCTTGTAAGCAGGAATCAGGAGGATAGATTGTGGTCGGATTTACCAAGTGGAGGGAGAGCTTTGTACGCATCTCTGTGTGTGGAGTACAGGTGATCTATACTTTTTTCCCTCTAGTTGCACATTTAGCATGTTGATAGAGATTTGGTAGAACTGATTTAAGTTTCCCTGCATTAAAGTCTCTGGCCACTAGGAGCGCCGCCTCTGGTGAGTGGTTTCCTGTTTGCTTATTCCTATTACAGCTGACTGAGTGCAGTCTTAGTGCGAGCATCTGTTTGTGGTGGTAAAAAAAACAGCCACGAAAGTATAGCTGAGAACTCTCTAGGCAATAGTGTGGCCTGGAATTTATCACAATATACTCTACTTCAGACGAGCAAAATCTAGAGACTTCCCTGCCGGTGCAGCATATATCCCGCTAGCTGAATTTCCATCGGTCATTCAGCCACGATTCCGTGAAACATAAGATATTACAGTTTTTGATGTCCCGTTTGAGGATATTCGTGATCGTACCTGGTCTAGTTTATTGTCCAATGATTGCACGTTGGCGAGGAATATTTACGGTAACTACTCGCCTTCCGCGGGTCCTGACGAGGCATCCGGCTCTTCGTCCTCTGTACCTGCGTCGCTCCTCTTGCGAATAACTGAGATGTCGGCCCTGCCGGTGTTTGGAGAATATCATGTGAGTCTTGCTTGTTGTTGAAAAAATCTTTGTCTAATCCGAGGTGAGTGATCACTGTCCTGATATCCAGAAGCTCTTTTCTGCCGTAAGATACGGGTTGCAGAAACATTATGTACAAAATAAGTTGTATGTACAAACCCACATAATAGAACAATTGGTTATTGTGAATGCTGATTGACTAACAGCCATGGTATATCAGACCGTATGACAAAACATGTATTTTACTGCTCTAATTACATGGTTAACCACTTTATAATAGCAATAAGGCACCTTGGGGTTTTGTTTATATGCCAGTATACCACGGCTAAGGGCTGTTTTAAGGCACTCCGCAATGCATTGTGCTAAGAACAACCCTTAGCCGTGGTATATTGGCCATATACCACACCCACTCATGCCTTACTGCTTAATTCTAGGCAACAAGTAATGACAGAAGAGAAGCTGCATGTATCTAATTATAAGTTGACGGACAATAGCCTACCAAAATGTTGGATATTATAAGCAGGAACATAAGCCTATCTAAAAGGCCTGTCAAAAAAATAGCTCTGCCATCTCTGCCTGTACAGCGCATTTTCTATATTTTGTGGGTTAGGGTCGGTTGTGGATGGGTTATTAATAGGTGCGGGTGAAAAAACAGCTGACCCGTGCATCACAACACACACACACACACTGCATCGCTGGTAAGCATTTCACTCTAAAGTCTACAGTAGTTGTATTCGGCATGTGATAAATAACATTTGATTTGACACATCCACATACATAAAACACCCCCCCCCTCTGTCTGTCGGTATTACTCCCTGTCCTCTATCTGACCTGGTATGATCCTGTCAGTATTACTCCCTGTTCTCTATCTGACCTGGTATGATCCTCAGTGTCTCGTGCCTCAGGTCGTCGAGTAGAAAGAAAAACCCCCTTGGCAGGCAGACCTCATCTCTCCTCTCAATTCAAGGGCTTTATTGCCATGGGAAACATGTTAACATTGCCAAAGCAAGTGAAGTAGATAATATACAAAAGTGTAATAAACAATAACAAATGAACAGTAAACATTACACTCACAGATGTTCCAAAAGTATAAAGACATTTCAAATGTCATATTATGATATATACAGTGTTGTAACAATGTGCAAATGGTTAAAGTACAAAAGAAAATAAATAAACAATAAATATGGGTTGTATTTACAATGGTGTTTGTTCTTCACTGGTTGCCTTTCTTGTGACTCAAAATCGGTGGTTTTCAAATTCTTTGTGGACCTGTGTAATCTGGAGAAATATGTGTCTCTAATATGGTCATACATTTGGCAGGAGGTTAGGAAGTGCAGCTCAGTTTCCACCTCATTTGTGGTGCAGTGTGCATAGCCTGTTCTTCTCTAGAGAGCCAGGTCTGCCTACGAAGGCCTTTCTCAATTGCAGGGCTATGCTCACTGAGTCTGTACATAGCATTCCTTAAGTTTGGGTCGGTCACATGGTCAGGTATTCTGCCACTGTGTACTCTCTGTTTAGGGTCAAATAGCATTCTAGTTTGCTGTTTTTGTTTAATTCTTCCAATGTGTCAAGTAATTATCTGTTTATTTCTCATGATTTGGTAGTCTAGTTGTGTTGCTGTGCCTGGGGCTCTGTGGGGTCTGTGTGTAACAGAGCCCCAGGACCAGCTTGCTTAGGGACTCTTCTCCAGGTTCATCTCCCTGTAGGTGATATCTTTATTATGGAAGGTTTGGTAATCGCTTCCTTTTAGTGTTTGTAGAATTTAATGGCTCTTTTCTAAATTTTGATAATTAGCGGGTATCGGCCTAATTCTCTCTGCATGCATTATTGTTGTTACATTGTACACGGAGGATATTTTTGCTCTTTCCATTCACTTAACCCCACAGGTTGCTCTCTTTTTCTCACTCACTCACTCACTCACTCACTCACCTGTAATGGCTGCCAACTGTAATGGCTGATTCTACCATTAACATGAGAGGAGGGGGAGAGGGAGACCTAACTAGCCTGTATTAGTTCAGCGAGAGATAGAAAGGGGGAGAGTGAAGGATGTTAGTGAGGAGGAAACATGCCATCCCACACACAGTATGCTACAGTAGAAAAAGCCTGGCCACCATCAGCCCTAATGATCCAGCCAGGACCCCTTCCTTCCCCTGATGGCTGCCACCTGCTGCAGAAGCACACACACGCTGCTGGCAGATCCCAGGCCACCCATGGACTAGTTGTGGACAATTACTGTACATACCACAGATTTTCTCTCATCAGATCCATACCGTGTCAGCCCAGACATATCATTGGCCACCCATGGACTAGTAGGACCATTGAAACTACATACCTCTTATCTGATTATTATTATTATTATTATTATTATTATTTAAATCCATACTGTATCACCTCAGGCATATCTGTGGCCACCTGGGGGCTAGCATGGGTCATTGAAGCTGTGCATATCACTTCAGGCGTATCTCTGATCCTAGTTTAGCACTCCTACTCTGAGACACTTGATAAATACAGGCCCGGAGTTGTAACCTGATCAGGAAAACTCCTGGTCCCTAATGTTAAGAACTACAAATACCACAGCATCTGTGTCTTGTTTCTCTTGACACACATTTGGGACAGATCTAGGATCAGCTTCCCCTCTTCCTTTCCTAACCTTAACCATTAGTGTGGGAAACTGACCATAGATTGGCATCTAGGGGAAACTTCATCCTAGACCGTTCATATTGGAACAGTTGAGTTCAGCTCCATTGAGCCAGCCTGACCTAGATCTTTGTGTACATGCTACATAAGTAAAACTATGCATAATCATGTTCCGTTTACTWKGCCGACTGCTTTGCCATCTTAACTGCTTACAATCTTTCTGCATGTCTTCTAAATAGCAACTTATTCCSTATATAGTGCACTGCTTTTGACCAGTATCCTATGGGCTAAMATCTGCCTTCTCTGCAAAGGAAAACATACCTTATTCAATGGCCTCTACTATCATCTGTGTCCCAAATGGCACCTATTCCCTACATACAGTACCAGTCAAAAGTTTGGACACACTTACTRATTCAAGGGTTTTTCTTRATTTGTACTAGTTTCTACATTGTAGAATAATAGTGAAGWCATCAAAACTATGAAATAACACATGCAATCATGTAGTAAACAAAAAACAGTTAAACAAATCATAATATATTATATTTTTTAGATTCTTCAAAGTAGCCCCCCTTTGCCTTGATGACAGCTTTACACACTCTTGGCATTCTGTCAACCAGCTTCACCTGGAATGCTTTTCCAACAGTCTTGAAAGAGTTCCCACATATACTGATCACTCGTTGGCTGCTTTTCCTTCACTCTGCGGTCCAACTCATCCCAMCTCAATTGGGTTGAGGTCGGGTGATTGTGGAGGACAGGTCATCTGATGCAGCACTCCATCACTCTCCTTCTTGGTCAACAAGCSCTTACACAGCCTGTTTTTTTGGAATGAGTAGGTGTGCCTAAACTTTTAACTGGTACTGTATATAGTGATCTACTTTTGACTGGGGGTGTTTGGTCTGTTGTATAGTGTACAGTACAAATATCAGGTATATTATATGTTTATGAGTAGTCTGTTGCAGATGGTACATGTTTGTGTTTTACATGAATAGCCTTCAATGCAGACACTTCGAACAATTTCCTTTMMGCTGTTTTAGATACGACAGTATGTYTCTATTTCCCTTCTCGGTTCAACTTAAGGGGCTTTATTGGCATGGGAAACATATGTTAACATTGCCAAAGCATATGAAATAGATAATAAACAAAAGTGAAATAAACAATATAAAATGTACACTCACAAAAGACATATGTCATATGTCTATCTACAGTGTTGTAACGATGTGAAAATAGTACAAAAGGGAACATGAATAAACATAAATATGGGTTGTGTTTACAATGGTGTTTGTTCTTCACTGGTTGCCCTTTTCTTSTGGCAACAGGTCACAAACCTTGCTGCTGTGATGGCACGCTGGTATTTCACCCAATAGAAATGGGAGTTTATCAAAATTCGATTTGTTTTTTAATTCTTTGTGGGTCTGTAATCTGAGGGAAATATGTCTCTCTAATATGGTCATACATTTGGCAGGAGGTTAGGAAGTGCAACTCAGTTTCCACGTCGTTTTATGGGCAGTGTGCGCATAGCCTGTCTTCTTGAGAGACAGGTCTGCCTACGGCGGCCTTTCTCAGTAGCAAGGCTATGTTCACTGTACATAGTCACAGTGGTCTCTCTGTCTCTCTGTGTTTCTCTTTCTGAATCAGCTTCAGAGGGTTCCTGGCTGACACTCCTACATGCCTCCACAGCTATGGTTATGCTTTGTTACCATGGCACCCACCATCAATTTAGGTCTCAGTAGTAGTTCTGAGATTGCTCGTAGGAGTGAGAGGGCAACCTCTGTTTCTACCTCACCCCGTTCTTTCTCTCTCCCTCTCTCGCCCCTTCGTTTCTGACTCTCTCTCCATCTGTCTGTGTCTCTCTCTCCACAAACAGTCTTGACCTGGTGTTTTAAATGTCCTCATGTCTTATTGGCATGAGGTGATGTCAGTGGGTTTTATTAATGGCTCTGGGCAGTTGCTGGGCAGAATACACACACTAGCATGCAGAATACACACACTAAAACATCCTCTCTCATTAACAGTATGAGGAACCTAGATGTTCTGTTTCTTTTTATTAAAGCAGCAGTCATRCTGTAAACTCATTGTTCTGTATGTTTAATTATTTATAAGAGATAGRAAAACATCTAGAACAGAACTTGGAAAGAGTTTCATCATGGAACAACAAGACTGTTGAGTTAACACATGAACCAGTGAACAAAAGAGTGAAACCAATGTGTTCTGTTTTCATGTCCTGTAGAATCTTGCAAGTGTGACGAAAGCAGAATTCTAAGTTTATCAAGTGAGAATTCTCGAACAAATGTGACCCAAACATTGTTTGATCTCAGCAYCACAATAGCACGTGCAGCAAAGACTAAGAAGCAAAGTCAGACTTCAACCAACCACCCAAAGCGTTCCAGTATGGATGAAGGGCTGACGTCAAAGCAAATACCCATTGTGCTCTCGTGACATTTTTATGCACTCCGACTAAAATGGAAAGACTGCAACCAAAATCCTCAGCATGGTATGATGCTGATGAAGACTGTTTCACGAACAGCTTTAGTATCAATATCGTCTCATTTTCCACATATTTAAAACAGATATATATCACACACACACGCACACAACCAGCTTATAACACACTTAAAAGGGTTGTGGTTTTGAGAGAATCCTACTTTAACGTTGAGAAGCTTGCGAAGCCATTACTTTATAACCACTGCAACGGAGGCCAGAGACCACAACGCATGGCTTTCCCATTATTGCCCATGAGCGACTGATTTGACCTCATCAAGAAAAACACAGCAGCTCTGCTGTGGTCGCTTTGTTAAAGAATGTAGCTACGCAGTACGCTTATGAATGCAACGGGTTGGAATTGTTGAACGTCGAGCAAATAAGTGAATCTCGGGTGAAATGGAATAAGAGGGGGATGAGCGTGTGTGTTTGCATGAGCATGTGTGCAGTGCACGCAGGTATGTGTGTTGTTCGGAAGAGTGTGTGTGTGGGGTGACAAATTGCAGGAGTCACACCTCACACTAAAAGCAGAAGTCAGTGGTTAGCAGCATTCCACAAGTAGTCCTTCAGTACAAAACATTGTTCCATTTCTCCCATGTTGCAGTCTTCATGGCAAGCCTGTATTCGTTTAGGCCCGTTTCTGTCTAATTTATACCAAACGTAATCAACCTGCCCACCCCCCTATAGTCTTTGTAAATGAGCAGAGCTTGTTTTATTGTTTTTTTTAATGTCCCAAATGGCACCCTATTCCCTATGGGCCCTGGTCAAAAGTAGTGCACTATATAGGGAATAGGGTGCCATTTGGGACGGAACCTAAATTATGGGATAGTTTAAGCGGTCGGTCGTCAGGGAGCTGAGCTTGTGTGGATGGCCACTACTGTCAATCATGGCTTCCAGCTGTATCAATGTAGTCACTTTGAAGCTCTCTCTCTCTCTCTCTCACTCACTCACTCACACACACACACAACACCACACACAACACACACACACACACACACACAACACAAACAACACACCACTCACCGCAATGACTCTGCAGTGTGCCATTTCAAACGACACACCCACGTGCCTTGAGTTTGTGGTGGCCAGAGCAATTTTTGAGTAATTGTTATTCCGTTTTTCCAGCTTGGCCCAGAGACACCACCTATGTTGTCGTAATTGGTCAATTTAACCTTTGCATATTTTCCATCGCCGGTAGGTAATTAGAACATAGTTTCTCAGTGAGGGAAGTTGGCAGCACAAATAACCTCATGCGATGACAGGACTTGGTAGGATGAGGTACAAACCTGACCTCTTGACTCCATGCTGCATCCCAAATGGCACCTATTGCCTAGTGCACTACTTTTGACCAGAGCCCTGGTCCCATATAACTACTGCTGGACACACCATGTCACAGGCTGTCTGGACACACCGTGTACACACACATACAGTACCAGTCAAAAATGTGAACACCTACTCATTCAAGGGTTTTTCTTTATTTTTACTATTTTCTGTACTACTCTGTACTTTGCTCTATTCATCTTTCTCGATCCTGACTAGTCTCCAGTCTGCCCTGAAAAACATCCCCACAGCATTATGCTGCCACCACCATGCTTCACCGTAGGGATGGTGCCATGTTTCCTCCAGACGTGATGCTTGGCATTTAGGCCAAAGAGTTCAGTCTTGGTTTCAGAGAATCTTGTTCAGTCTTGGACCAGAGAATCTTGTTTGTCATGGTCTGAGAGTCGTGCTGCCTTGTGTCTTTTACTGAGGAATGGCTTCCGTCTGGCCACTGTACCATAAAGGATGGTGGAGTGCTGCAGAGATGGTTGTCCTTCTGGAAGGTTCTTCCATCACCACAGAGGAACTCTGGAGTGCTGTCAGGGTGACCATCGGGTTCTTGGTCACCTCCCTGACCAAGGCCCTTCTCTCCCGATTGCTCAGTTTAGCCAGGCGGCCAGCTCTAGGAAGAGTCTTGGTGATTCCAAACTTCTTCTATTTAAGAATGATTGAGGCCACTGTGTTCTTGGGTACTTTCAGTGCTGTAAAAAATGTTTGGGTACCCTTCCCCAGTTCTGTGCCTCGACACAATCCTGTCTCGGAGCTCTACAAACAATTCCTTTGACCTCATGTCCTGGTTTTTGCTCTGACATGCACTGTCAACTGTGGGAACTTATATAGACAGGTGTGTGCCTTTCCAAATCATGTCCAATCAATTGAATTTACCACAGGTGGACTCCAATCAAGTTGTAGAAACATCTCTAGGATGATCAGTGGAAACAGGATGCACCTGAGCTCAAATTCGAAATTCGCAAAGGATCTGAATACTTATGTAAATAAGGTATTTCTGTTTTTTATTTTTAAAACATTTGCAAATATTTGTAAAAACCTTTTCTCGCTTTATCATGATGGGGTATTGTGTGTAGATTTGATGAGGGGGGGGGGAATAATTTAATCAATTTTAGAGTAAGGCTGTAACATAACAAAATGTGGAAAAAGTCAAGGGGTCTTAATACTTTCTGAATGCACTGTATGATGGATTCTTGGCCAGGGCGCACTTGGAAAAAGAGATTTAGAGTTTCAGTGTGACGTCTCTGGTTAAATAAAGGATGAATCAAATAAAACAGAGCGGTGCTAGTTGCTAGGCTGTGTTACCCTGCTATAAAGACTTGGTTTAGTGGGTTGTTACATTTCTGTTTTGATGTGTCATGTCTAATATCATGTCTATTCATTGGCCCAAACAATGGACAGTGTTCAGTAGGGCAAACAATAGCAAAACGTTTTGCAATGGAATATTTTCAAAACATTTTCTACCTACTGAAAGGTGTGGTGTGCTGTGTGTGTGTGTGTGTGTGTGTGTGTGTGTGTGTGTGTGTGTGCACACAGGCCGTTGACCCAGGAGGAGATGGCCCAGCGCAGGGAGCTGGCCAGACAGAGACACACTGAGAGACTGGCAGCCATTCAGCAGACGGAAAGTGGGGAGGGAAATGCCCAATCAGGAAGTACAACACCGGCAACCACTCCTGGTGGAGACAACACCATAGGCAAGTGTCTCTCACATACACACACACCCACCCACTCTTACCTTGCTAAAACCCCAACCCCTGGCTGCTTTTTCCCCTAGTGGTTTGGAAGCTCTGGCCAGTTCCAATAACCAATATGTTCATGGTGATACCACTGATACCAGTGTATGTCTCCATTGTCTTCCCTGACATGCAGGTAGTGAGGGTGTCTCAGGCCAAATGCAGGGCCTGCCTCTGAAGGCTAAACCAGAGGAGGAGGAGGGGAAGGAGACGTTCGTAGCCTTCGCTAGAGTCTACAGCGGGGTGGTCCGCAGAGGACAGAAGGTGTTTGTGATGGGGCCCAAGTACGACCCTGCTCAAGGCCTGCGCATGGTAAGGATGTACACACTTACAGGCAGGCACACACACACACACACACACACAGGCATGTGGACACACACACACACACGTACACACACTCTGCAGAGGCACAAAACACATTTTCTGCTCAATTTGCAATATTCACCAGACAAAACAATAACTGTTCTGAAGATGAACCCAAATGCTGTTTGTTCAAAGAGCAACAATCATAAATGTTCTGCGTGTTTGTTTCCATCTCAAGATGTGTATTCCAAGGTTAAAGATAACATTGACTTCTATGATGAGGGCTATGTTCCTCTGTGGCCTGGGCAACAGTAGTGTACTCTAGGGAATAGGGTGCCATTTGAGACAGACAAGTCGTTGTATTATTGTTGCCTCGTCCCTCCTGGCTTCAGTAGCAGTACTACTAACTAACAYTTGCTTTTAGAATCCAATATCACACAACCAATGTACTGGATGATTGGCTCTGATGCTCTAGAGATCTAATGTTCTCTCTCTCTTTCTCTCTCTGTCTATCAGCTCCCAGAGGGCAGTACTAGTGTGAGTGCCTGTCTCCCTCCCGTCCCTCACCTGGCCTGCTGCACCATGGACAGCCTCTACCTGCTGATGGGCAGAGAGCTGGAGGAACTAGAAGAGGTGCCATCAGGGAACGTACTGGGTAGGTACTCAAACACCTACACCTACTTGAAGTGAATGGTCTTTTGAAAGGTTCATGCATAATAGGATATTAACTTGTTATCCAATGTTCTTTTTACTGCACGAATAAAGGTGAAAGTTACATCTTTCAGAGTTCTTTGAAAGGCCCAGTGCAGTCAGACGTGATTTTCCTGTGTTTTATATATATATGTCCACGCTGAGGTTGGAATAACGTTGTGAAAAAGATGGTAATGTGTACGCGCTGTTTGAAAAGATGGTAATGTGTACGCGCTGTTTGAAAAGATGGTAATGTGTACGCGCTGTTTGAAAAGATGGTAAATGTGTACGCGCTGTTTGAAAAGATGGTAATGTGTACGCGCTGTTTTGAAAAAGATGGTAATGTGTACGCGCTGTTTGAAAAGATGGTAATGTGTACGCCGTGTTTGAAAAGATGGTAATGTGTACGCGCTGTTTGAAAAGATGGTAAATGTGTACGCGCTGTTTGAAAGATGGTAATGTGTACGCGCTGTTTGAAAAGATGGTAATGTGTACGCGCTGTTTGAAAAGATGGTAATGTGTACGCGCTGTTTGAAAAGATGGTAATGTGTACGCGCTGTTTGAAAAGATGGTAATGTGTACGCGCTGTTTGAAAAAGATGGTAATGTGTACGCGCTGTTTGAAAAAGATGGTAATGTGTACGCGCTGTTTGAAAAGATGGTAATGTGTACGCGCTGTTTGAAAAGATGGTAATGTGTACGCGCTGTTTGAAAAGATGGTAATGTGTACGCGCTGTTTGAAAAGATGGTAATGTGTACGCGCTGTTTGAAAAGATGGTAATGTGTACGCGCTGTTTGAAAAGATGGTAATGTGTACGCGCTGTTTGAAAAGATGGTAATGTGTACGCGCTGTTTGAAAAGATGGTAATGTGTACGCGCTGTTTGAAAAGATGGTAATGTGTACGCGCTGTTTGAAAAGATGGTAATGGTACGCGCTGTTTGAAAAGATGGTAATGTGTACGCGCTGTTTGAAAAAGATGGTAATGTGTACGCGCTGTTTGAAAAGATGGTAATGTGTACGCGCTGTTTGAAAAGATGGTAATGTGTACGCGCTGTTTGAAAGATGGTAATGTGTACGCGCTGTTTGAAAGATGGTAATGTGTACGCGCTGTTTGAAAAGATTTCTGACTGTTTTTGCGGGAGGGATTTTTGGCCTTCCATGGTGACATCACCATGTGATATAATTAGTTATAGACCAAAGAGAGTTCCAATCCTCTCTGCTGATAAGCGCAAATTTTCAGTTTTACCCTCCCCACTCATACCACACCCAGACAGTCCTAGCAAAATTCTTGCTTGAGAAATTGCACTTTGCTAAGAAGCAATTTGTTTTCAATAAAAAAAAATAAAAATCACAGTCAGGTATTAATTGTTACCCAGAAATAATTTGAGATTAAAAACGCTGCATTGGACCTTTAAAGCTAGAATCCTTAGTTGCTACATAATTTTTTAAAAACTTATAAATTAATGATACATTGATTCTTGAAGAATATAACTTATAGCTTCTTTTACTCCAATGTTTGTAAACATTGTGAATGTAAACACTGTACCGCCTCAACATGGTTGAAACATCATTTTAATACTATGGATGGTCGGTCCTTGCATCCTTAGCTCTGTCTATGAATTTGATTTGAGTGGTTACATTTCTCCAGGCCCATCCCTCAGTTTTCACCAAACAGAACTGTGTGTGTGTGTGTGTGTGTGTGTGTGTGTGTGTGTGTGTGTGTGTGTGTGTGTGTGTGTGTGTGTGTGTGTGTGTGTGTGTGGTGTGTGGTTTGTTGTGTGTGTGTTGTGTACACACGTGATCACTTTGCAGATCTCTACATTCAATTACTGAAAGGGAAACCTTTTCCTTCCCAATACCATTAGTACATTATGAGATAGACGTGCATTAGCCATATTGACTGTACAGCAGCTGTCTAATGCCCATATCGTGGAGAAGATGATTTATCATGTAGTTGTCCTGTCAACACCAGGCTACACATCCAGTTCATCATGTAGTTGTCCTGTCAACACCAGGCTACACATCCAGTTCATCATGTAGTTGTCTCTGTCAACACCAGGCTACACATCCAGTTCATCATGTAGTTGTCCTGTCAACATCAGGCTACACATCCAGTTCATCATGTAGTTGTCCTGTCAACACCAGGCTACACATCCAGGTCATCATGTAGTTGTCCTGTCAACACCAGGCTACACATCCAGTTCATCATGTAGTTGACCTGTCAACACCAGGCTACACATCCAGTTCATCATGTAGTTGTCCTGTCAACACCAGGCTACACATCCAGTTCATCATGTAGTTGTCCTGTCAACACAGGCTACACATCCAGTTCATCATGTAGTTGTCCTGTCAACACCAGGCTACACATCCAGTTCATCATGTAGTTGTCCTGTCAACACCAGGCTACACATCCAGTTCATCATGTAGTTGTCCTGTCAACACAAGGCTACACATCCAGTTCATCATGTAGTTGTCCTGTCAACATCAGGCTACACATCCAGTTCATCATGTAGTTGTCCTGTCAACATCAGGCTACACATCCAGTTCATCATGTAGTTGTCCTGTCAACCAGGCTACACCATCCTGTAGTTGTCCTGTCACACCAGGCTACACATCCAGTTCATCATGTAGTTGTCCTGTCAACATCAGGCTACACATCCAGTTCATCATGTAGTTGTCCTGTCAACAACCAGGCTACACATCCAGATATCATGTAGTTGTCCTGTCAACACAGGCTACATCCAGTTCATCATGTAGTTGTCCTGTCAACATCAGCTACACATCCAGTTTCGTAGTTGTCTGTCAACACAGCTAACACATCAGTTCATGTGTTGCCTGTCAACATCAGGCTACACATCCAGTTCATCATGTAGTTGTCCTGTCAACATCAGGCTACACATCCAGTTCATCATGTAGTTGTCCTGTCAACACCAGGCTACACATCCAGGTCATCATAGTTGTCCTGTCAACACCAGGCTACACATCCAGTTCATCATGTAGTTGTCCTGTCAACACAGGCTACACATCCAGTTCATCATGTAGTTGTCCTGTCACATCAGGCTACACATCCAGTTCATCATGTAGTTGTCCTGTCAACACCAGGCTCACAATCCAGGTCATCATGTAGTTGTCCGTCCATCAGGCCTACATCCACGTTCATCATGTAGTTGTCCTGTCAACACCAGGCTACACATCCAGTTCATCATGTAGTTGTCCTGTCAACATCAGGCTACACATCCAGTTCATCATGTAGTTGTCCTGTCAACACCAGGCTACACATCCAGTTCATCATGTAGTTGTCCTGTCAACATCAGGCTACACATCCAGTTCATCATGTAGTTGTCCTGTCAACACCACTCTACATATGAACATAACAAGTTTCAACAACTGAGACAAACTGAACAAGTTCCACAGACATGTGACTAACAGAAATGGAATAATGTGTCCCTGAACAAAGGGGGGTCAAAAGTAACAGTCAGTATCTGGTGTGGCCACCAGCTGCATTAAGTACTGCAGTGCATCTCCTCCTCATGGACTGCACCGGATTTGCCTTCTTGATGTGAGATGTTACCCCACTCTTCACCAAGGCACCAGCAAATTCCCGGACATTTCTGGGGAGAATGTCCCTAGCCCTCATTCGCCGATCCAATAGTTCCCAGATGTGCTCGATGGGATTGAGGTCCGGGCTCTTCGCTGGCCATTGCAGGGCACTGACATTCTTGTCTTGCAGGAAGTCACGCACCCGAACGAGCAGTGTGGCTGGTGGCATTGTCATGCTGGAGGGTCATGTCAGGATGAGCCTGCAGGAAGGGTACCATGAGGGAGGAGGATGTCTTCCCTGTAACGCACAGCTTTTGAGATTTCCTGCAATGACAGCAAGCTCAGTCCGATGATGCTGTGACACACCACCCCAGACCATGACGGCCCCTCCACCTCCAAATCAATCCCGCTCCAGAGTACAGGCCTCAGTGTAACGCTCATTCCTTCGACGATAAACGAGAGTCCGACCATCACCCCTGGTGAGACAAAATCGCAACTCGTCAGTGAAGAGCACGTTTTGCCAGCCCTGTCTGGTCCAGTGACGGTGGGTTTGTGCCCATAGGCGACGTTGTTGCCGGTGATGTCTGGTAAGGACATGCCTTACAACAGGCCTACAAGCCCTCAGTTCAGCCTCTGTCCGCAATAGGCTGAGAGTCTTAGCACTAATGGAGGGATTGTGCGTTCCCTGTGTAACTCGGGCAGTTGTTGTTGTCATCCTGTACCTGTCCCGCAGGTGTGATGTTCAGATGTACCGATCCTGTGCAGGTGTTGTTACACGTGGTATGCCACTGCGAGGACTATCAGCTGTCCGTTCTGCCTCCCTGTAGCGCTGTCTTAGGCACGTTCACGCAGATGAGCAGAGACCCTGGGATCTTCTTTTGGTGTTTTTCAGAGTCAGTAGAAAGGCCTCTTTAGTGTCTTTACTTTTCATAACTGTGACATTAATTGCCTACCGTCTGTTAGCTGTTAGTGTCTTAACGACCGTTCCACAGGTGCATGTTCATTCATTGTTTATGGTTCATTGAACAAGCATGGYAAACAGTGTTTAAACCCTTTACAATGAAGATCTGTGAAGTTATTTGGATTTTTACGAATTATCTTTGAAAGACAGGGCCCTGAAAAGGGGACGTTTTTTTTGTTGTTGCTGAGTTTAGTACACTACCGTTGGGCCACCATTGGTGTTGGGAATAGGGTGCCTTTTCGGGACGCTACCCTAAGGCTCCGCTGAGTGCTGCTAGTATGTGCCGGTCATTACAAGCCTATAAAGAGCAATGGGAGATGTATTTTGTCTGATGAAGAGCCACCCTGCGTCCCAAATAGTACCCGATCTCTTGTTTTCTGCACTGCTTTTGTCTGGGCCCAGAGAGCTCTGGTCAAAAGCAGTGCACTATATAGGTAATAGGGATAATGGACTATGCATTATCGTCCAGTTTAATCTGCTTGGATAATGGACGCTAAAGAGATCTGACAATTCAATAATGTTTCTACAAATGCATTGTTTTGTTATGCATCTTAATGTCTGATCAGCTGATCAGCTTTTCCTGACCAAGATGGAAGATTTTCTATCATATTGCTAGGATACCAATTCTAGTGTTTTATATGTAATTGTAAACTGGGCGGTTCGAGCCCTGAATGCTGATTTGGCTGACTGCCGTGGTATATCAGACCGTATACCACGGGTATGACAACATTTTATTTTTACTGCTCTAATTTCATTGCTAACCAGTTTATAATAGCAATAAGGCACCTCGGGGTTTGTGATATATGGCCAATACCCCCATGGCTAAGGGCTGTATCCAGGCACTCCTCATTGCGTCGTGCTTAAGAACAGCCCTTAGCCATGGTATATTGGCCATATACCACACCCCCTCGTGCCTTATTGCTTAATTCTATGATGGACAGTATTTTCTTGGACATGGTGAAAATAAATGATCCTGCATTGTAGTATTGTGAGTAATACTGTTTAGTGTATAGAAAATCTAGCCAAGTGACTGATTATAATAGGACAGTTATCCATGTGTAAAAACACACACACAACACAACACACAGGACACACACAGAGTCGGCCATGTGGGAACCATCATGTCCTCCTGGTAGTTGAGTGTGGGCGAGGGGAAGAAACCGTTGAAACGTCAGTGTGTAAACTCAGCCAGGCTGTGGTCGCGCGCACACACACACACACACACACACACACACACACACACACACACACACACACACACACAGGCTGTGGTCCTGATTAGAACCTCCTTATTCTCTGACGGGTGGAAGAGTTCGCTGGAGAGGGGAAAGAACACACCAGCTTGCCTGTGTCTGATATCAGAGACTAATAATCCCCACCTCATGACGAGACACACACAGCACGACCGCATGACAAAGCAAGCTCTGTGTGAGAGAGACCCACTCAAAGATATCTCCCCTACACAAGAATCAGACCTATACCACCCGGATAGAAATCACTACATCACTACATCTCACACACACACACACACACACACACACAAAGGGAAAGTAGCGTGCTGTAGAGCCATTGTGTGGAGCTCTCTCCTCTGTTTCCTTCCAGCTGTTGGAGAAAACTGATTCAGGAAATGAAGACCTCCATCACTGTTTAACTCTGACATTACAGTCCACACACCACACCCCTTGCTGATATTATTTGACAGTAAGTGAGCTTTTATGTTCTGAGAACGTCTCCCTTTATGTCGATGCCCTTTTCAGAGATCAACGAGCGGAAAACTGCCTCTCTGATTCCTCTTTGATTTATATCGTGCCCTATTTATTGTGAGATATTTATATATATATATAGTTAGTTGAAGTCGGAAGTTAACATACTCTTAGTCATTAAAACTTGTTTTCTACCACTCCACAAATTTCTTGTTAACAAACTATAGTTTTGGCAAGTCGGTTAGGACATCTACTTTGTGCATGACACAAGTAATTCTTCCCCCCCCCACATCTTCTCTCTCTTGCTCTCTTTCTCCCCCCTCCTTTCCATCTTCTTGTGGTGGGTGGGCCTGCTCTCGTCCTATCTGACCGTATGGTTTCATCACTGTGCCCACTGAAATAGTGCTGAGTCTCCTCCATCGGCCACACACAACACATCCTCCTAATCATTCATGCCCCCGGCTGCTTTTTAATATCGGTCACATCACAAATGGCACCCTATTCCCTACATCAAGACACTCCAACCCTTTTCCTGGAGAGCTACCCTGTAGGTTTATGCTCCAACCCCATTTGTAACTAACCTGATTAAGTTTATCAACCAGCTYGTTATTAGAATCCAGAGGGCTTGATTACAGTTGGATTAGCAGCCAGCATATTATTTCATTACAATCCTCCTCACACTCCTCGATGCAACAGTCTCCGTCCAGACCCATTCATTTAATTAGAATTCTCAGCTTCAAAGACTCAGCCACAGTGCTTTGATCCCCTGCTAGTATTATAGGATTATAGAATAATTCAATTATAAGATCTTATACCAAACATACGCATGTATTCGCTCACATCAACGATGTGATTTCTGGCTCATGAATATTGAAACACTGAGGTGATATTTGAGTGGTAGTAGTAGAAAATGCTGATGACCCCCCCCCCCACAGATTTGAAATGTTTTTTACTTTTATAAATGCTTTAAGTTTATGAAGAGTAGATTGTTGTTTTATTTAGCACATTTTGGGGGGGTGACACTGTTTTGATCAAAAWGTTTTGATTAGTAGATCAAATACTGTAAATTGTTTTATTCATAGTTTCTGAGGCAACAAGACTTAATATGAAWAATAGATCTCTCTCACAGCTCTCAATAGCCTACACTGAGAACAGGTTGCCTTTCTTTGCTTGTATCACCATTGAGCAGTCTTTAGTCCTTTTTGATCTGTTATATTCTGATTTTTTTAAATTATGCATTTAGTTTTGAGAATATATTGAATTCAGTTTTAATCTTTCTTTGTTACCATAAGGTTATTACCATCAAGCACATGAACAGTAGATCAGCGACTGCTAGTAGTACATTTAAACAGTCGTTACCAGCTTCACTCTCCACTGCTGTCAATAGAAAACACACATGCAWACTTTACTACATTTGACATTTTAGTKATTTAGCAGACGCTCTTATCCAGAYCGACTTACAGGAGCAATTATGGTTAAGTGCCTTGCTCAATGGCACGTAGATAGATTTCACCTAGTCAGCTCGGGGATTCGAACCAGCAACCTTTCAGTTACTGGCCCAACGCTATTTATTAACCACTTGACTACACCCAGCCTGTACATTTGTCCAAAATAAATAAATAAACCTAGTTGTGGTATAACCCATGATTACATCGGTGCCAAGTAGAAGATGACTTGTGTGTTTAATGTTTATCTAGTTAACGCCAATAGTTTGTCGCTCCGGTTAGAGACGTGGGCAGAATCAAACTCAGACACACACAAATTTCATCACACCACAATGGGACCCAGCTGTATAGAAACCTAGCAAAGAAAGAGGGTTTGAAGTCGTCGTCCAAGTAGTCGCTCCACAGGGAAAGAGAAGAGGGAGAAAGCGGCAGTAGAATGAATAAGAGCTGATTCAACGCCAGGCAGCTTTAGGAAACATTTGTCTTGCGTTAGGCCTGAGCCACGCTGCCAGCGGTGAGGGGGCAGACGACTCAGATCTGTTGAGCAGTAGGGAGGGAGTGCACTGATCTGATCTCAACCACATCACACCAGCGCTCTGACACCATTAACCAGTATAGTCCATTACACCCCGGTGGGGGCCAGTACAGTCTAGTCCACTGTATAGTACAGTATAGCTCATTATAGACCGGTTCAGTATAGCTCTATATAGACCGGTTCAATATAGCTCATTATAGACCGGTTCAGTCTAGCTCTATATAGACCGGTTCAATATAGCTCTATATAGACCGGTTCAATATAGCTCATTATAGACCGGTTCGTATAGCTCTATATAGACCGGTTCAATATAGCTCATTATAGACCGTTCAGTCTAGTCTATATAGACCGGTTCAATATAGCTCATTATAGACCGGTTCAGTATAGCTCTATATAGACCGGTTCAATATAGCTCATTATAGACCGGTTCAGTTAGCTCATTATGACGCGGTTCAATATAGTTCATTATAGACCGGTTAGTCTAGCTCTATATAGACGCGGTTCAATATAGCTATTTAGAACGTTCAGTATAGCTCATTATAGACTGGTTAATATAGTCATTATAGACGGTTCAGTCTTGCTCTATATAGACCGGTTCAATATAGCTCATTATAGACCGGTTCAAATATAGCTCATTATAGACGGTTCAGTATAGCTCATTATAGACCGGTTCAATATAGCTCATTATAGACCGGTTCAGTCTAGCTCTATATAGACCGGTTAAATATAGCTCTATATAGACCGGTTCAATATAGCTCATTATAGACCGGTTCAGTATAGCTCTATATAGACCGGTTCAATATAGCTCATTATAGACCGGTTTCAGTCTAGTCTATATGACCGGTTCAATAATAACTTATTATAGACCGGTTCAATATAACTTATTATAGACGGTTCAGTATAGCTCATAGGTCAATAGTTTAGTATAGCTCATTATAGACCGGTTCAATATAGCTCATTATAGACCGGTACAGTCTAGTTCAGTATAGCTCATAGGTAATAGTTTAGTATAGCTCATTATAGACCGGTACAGTCTAGCTCTATATAGACCGGTTCAATATAGCTCATTATAGACCGTACAGTCTAGTTCAGTATAGCTCATAGGTCAATAGTTTAGTATAGCTCATTATAGACCGGTACAGTCTAGCTCTATATAGACCCGGTTCAATATAGCTCATTATAGACGGTTCAGTATAGCTCATTATAAGACCGTTCAATATAGCTCATTATAGCCTGGTTCAGTTAGCTCTATATAGACCGGTTCAATATAGCTCATTATGACCGGTTCAGTATAGCTCATTATAGACTGGTTCAATATAGCTCATTATAGACCGGTTCAGTCTAGCTCTATATAGACCGGTTCAGTCTAGCTCATATAGACCGGTTCAATATAGCTCATTATAGACCGGTTCAGTTATAGCTCATTATAGACCGGTTCAATATAGCTCATTATAGACCGGTTCAGTCTAGCTCTATATAGACCGGGTTCAATATAGCTCTATAAGACCGGTTCAATATAGCTCATTATAGACCGGTTCAGTAATAGCTCTATATAGACGGTTCAATATAGCTCATTATAGACCGGTTCAATATAGCTTATTATAGACCGGTACAGTCTAGTTCAGTATAGCTCATAGGTCAATAGTTTAGTATAGCTCATTATAGACCGGTACAGTCTAGCTCTATATAGACCGGTTCAATATAGCTCATTATAGACCGGTACAGTCTAGTTCAGTATAGCTCATAGGTCAATAGTTTAGTATAGCTCATTATAGACCGGTTCAGTATAGCTTCTATATAGACCGGTTCAATATAGCTTATTATAGACCGGTACAGTCCTAGTTCAGTATAGCTCATGGTCAATTAGTTTAGTATAGCTCATTATAGACCGGTACAGTCTAGCTCTATATAGACCGGTTCAATATAGCTCATTATAGACCGGTACAGTCTAGTTCAGTATAGCTCATAGGTCAATAGTTTAGTATAGCTCATTATAGACCGGTACAGTCTAGTTCATTATAAACCAGTAGTTTATTCTAGTTTAGTATAGCCCCATATACTACCCACCACTGCGACCTGTATGCTCTCGTTGGCTGGGTCATCGCTTCCTATCTCGCGTCGCCGTAGCACACGCTAGCAGGTGGTATATTTCACTGGTCAGCAGGTATATTTCACTGGTCACCCCCAAAGCCAATTCCTCCTTTGGCCGCTCTGCTGCCAATGACTGGAACGAATTGCAAAAATCACTGAAGCTGGAGACTCAAATCTCCCTCACTAACTTAAGCACCAGCTGTCAGAGCAGCTCACAGATCACTGCACCTATACATAGCCCATCTGTAAATAGCCCATCCAACTACCTCATCCCCATACTGTTATTTATTTATTTTTGCTCCTTTGCCACCCCAGTATCTCTACTTGCACATTCATCTTCTGCACATCTATCCCTCCTGTGTTTAATTGCTACATTGTAATTTTTTGTCACTATGGCCTATTTATTGCCTTACCTCCCGTATCTTACCTCATTTGTACACACTGTATATAGACTTTTTCTACTGTATTATTGACTATGTTTGTTTATTCCATGTGTAACTCTGTGATGTTTGT
>NW_019945798.1:40655-42269 GCF_002910315.2 Salvelinus sp. IW2-2015 | reverse complement strand
TAGCTCATTATAAACCAATAGTTTATTCTAGTTTAGTATAGTTCATTATAAATCAGTACAGTCTAGTTCAGTTTAGCTCATTATAAACCGTGTAGTTTCAGTCCTGGATGCTGAATGTTTATATCAGACAATAAYTCACGGGTATGAAGCAAAAATACTTTACTATTGTATTTATGTTGGTTGCCAGTTTATAATAGCAATAAGGCACCTCGGGTTTGTGGTTTATGGCGAATATACCACACCTTCTCGGGCCTTATTGCTTAATTATAGTTCAGTCTAGTCCAGTATAGRTCAGTACAGTACCGTTTTTACCTATGAATGTGATTATACAGAGAGAGTCAGCAGTTTTAAGTTCCTTGGTGTCCACCTCACCGAGGACWTGACATGGACCAACAACACCACCACTCTTGTCAAGAGGGCACAACAGCGTCTCTTCTTCTTAAAGCGGCTGAAGAAATTTGGCATGCCACCCCGGGTCCTCTCCAAATACTACCACTGCACCATCGAGAGCATCCTGACCGGTTGCATCACGGCCTGGTATGTAAATTGCTCTGTCCACGACTGCAAGCCCTCCAGCGGGTAGTGAAGATGGCCCAGTACGTCCCAACCCATCCTGGACATCGACTCAAAATGGTGCCTGAGGAAGTCCCGCAGCATCTTCAAGGGCCCCACACAGCCCAGCCACGAGCTGTTCACTCCCATACCGTTGGGCAGACGGTATCGAAGCATCAATCAATCAATCAAATGTATTTATAAACCCCACTTACATCAGCTYAWGTCACAAAGTGCTGTACAGAAACCCAGCCTAAAACCCCAAACAGCAAGCAATGCAGGTGTAGAAGCACAGTGGCTATGYAAAACTCCCTAGAAAGGCCAGAACCTAGGAAAAAACCTAGAGAGGAACCAGGCTATGAGGGGTGGCCAGTCCTCTTCTGGCTGTGCCGGGTGGAGAATATAACTGAACATGGCCAAGATGTACAAATGTTCATAGATGAGCAGAGCAGTGTCAAATAATAATAATTCACAGTGGTTGTCGAGGATGCAACAGGTCAGCACCTCAGGAGTAAAATGTCAGTTGGCTTTTTCATAAGTGCCGATCATTAAGAAGTATTTCTCTACTGCTCATGCTGTCTCTAGAGAGTTGAAAAACAGCAGGTCTGGGACAGGTAGCACAGCCGATCTGGTGAACAGGTCAGGGTTCCATAGCACGCAGGCAGAACAGTTGAAAACTGGAGCAGCAGCACGGCCAGGTGGACTGGGGACAGCAAGAAGTTATCAGGCCAGGTAGTCCTGAGGCATGGTTCCCAGGGCTCAGGTCCTCTGAGAGAAAAAGAGAAGAGAGAATTATCAATATATAATAATAATTAAGATTAAACAGACTGAACCTAGCCCCGCCAACACATAAACTACTGCAGCATAAATACTGGTAGCTGAGACAGGATGGGGTGTCGGGAGACACTGTGGCCTCCGTCCGACTATATACACCGTCAGACAGGGCCAAACAGGCAGGATTAACCTCCACCGTCACTTTGGGCAAAGCACAGCCCCCACATCCGCTCAAGATGGTATCTTCAACCACAACTTACCATCCTGAGACAAAGCCGAGGTTATTAG
>NW_019945798.1:0-28934 GCF_002910315.2 Salvelinus sp. IW2-2015 | reverse complement strand
ACACGTTTTAATGTTCTTACTCTGTTTTGGCCACGGGACGAGAGAGCCACCAGGTCTTGGTAGCTGGCCCCGTGTCCACTGCGCACTGCTATTTTTCCCCCCCCTCAGTCGCGCTTGCCATGTAATAGCAGCTGGTTCGCACTTTCAGTTTTTTGCGTGAATGCTGCCATCAATCCACATTTCTGGTTAGGAAAGATTTAATTAGTCACAGTGGGCACGACATCTCTGATGCACTTGCTAATAAACTCACTCACAGAGTCAGCGTATACATCAATGTTATTGTCTGAGGTTATCTAGARCATATCCCAGTCCACGTGATCGAAGCAATCTTGAAACGTGGAATCCGATTGGTCAGACCAGCGTTGTATAGACCTGGGCACGGGCGTTTCCTGTTTTAGTTTCTGTCTATAGGCTGGGCTGGAGTCGTGGTCAGATTGGAGTAGTGGTCAGATTTGACGAAGGCAGGGCGGGGGAGGGCTTTGTATGCATCACGGAAGTTACAGTAGCAATGATCCAGAATGCTACCAGCTCTTGTCGCGCATTCGATGTGCTGATAGAATTTAGGAAGTCTTGTTCTCAGGTTAGCCTTGTTAAAATCCTCAGCTACAATAAATGCATCCTCAGGATGTATTGTTTCCAGTATACAGAGTCCAGTGAAGTTCTTTCAGGGCCGACAAGGTATCTGCTTGGGGGGGGGGTATACACGGCTGTGACTATAATCGAAGAGAATTCTCTTGGAAGATAATGCGGTCGGCATTTGATTGTAAGGAATTCGAGGTCAGGTGAACAAAAGGACTCGAGTTCCTGTATGTTGTTGTGATTACATGAGTCGTTAAATCAACCCCCGCCCTTCTTCTTACCAAAGAGGTCTGTTTCTGTCGGCGCGATGCATGAAGAAACTGGGTGGCTGTACCGACTCTGACAACATAAACACTGAAAAGGGTGCCATTACATTCCACACTAAACACTGAATAGGGTGCCATTACATTCCACACTAAACACACTAAAGTAGTGAAGTAGTGTGCTATAGAGGGAATAGGGTGCCATTTGGCAGTTCAGGAAAACTCCCTCACTTTCAGCAGAAACTCCAGGCACATTTTCTTCATACAACTGAAGGAGACATTGCAGGGAATCACTCAGTTTAAGTAGACAATGACTGTGTCCCAAATGGCTCCCTTTTCCCTACAGAGCATATGACTTCTGACCAGAGCCCTACAAAGACCACTTCAGAAATCCATCAGGGCAACTTAATGTTCTGAGACTTGACTCCAAACCACTGACCTGTCCTGTCAATCTATCTACAGTGCTTAAGCCTAACAGCCTTATTCTAAAATTGATAGAAAAAATTAATTAAGAAATCCTCATCAATCTACACACAATACCCCATAATGACAAAGCAAAAAAATTAATTTGGAAATGTTTGCAAATAAATTAAAAATAACTATCACATTACATACACTACCGTTCAAAAGTTTGGGGTCAGTTAGAAATGTCCATGTTTTTGAAAGAAAATACATTTTTTGGTCCATAAAACGTAACATCAAATTGAGTCGAAATACAGTGTTAGACATTAGTTAATGTTGTAATGATATTCTAGCTGGGAACAGCAGATTTTTTAAATGGAATAGTTCTACATAGCAATTACAGAGGCCCGTTATCAGAAACCATCACTCCTGTGTTCCAATGGCACGTTGTGTTTTTAATCCACAGCTTATTATAATTTTAAAAGCTCAATTGTACATTGAAAACCCTTGTGCAATTAGTAGTTAGCACAGTGAAAACTGTGTGGTCTTTTGATTAAAGAGCAATAAACATGCTTCTTAGACTGTTGAGTATCTGGAGCATCAGCATTTGTGAAGGCCAAGCATCCGAGTGGCCTCCTAACTGTTTGATTTGAGACTGAGTGTTTTGCGGGTTATCTATGTAATTGAAGCGGCAGTTGAGACTTGTGAGGCACCTGGTTTCATCAAACTAGACACTCTAATGTTACCTTTGCCCGCTGAGAAACCTTGCTCCAGAGACCTCAGACTTCATCAAGAATCTTCTCTTGACTTTGCTCCTATCATCTTTCCTCGATCCTGACTGTCTCCAGTTCCTGCCGCTTGAAAAAACCATCCACGCATGATGTGCCACACCATGCTTCCACTGTAGAATGGTGCCCATGTTTCCTCAGACGATTTGACATTTGCATATCAGGCCAAAGAGTTCAGCTTTTGGGTTCCATTCACCAGGGAATCTTGTTTTCTATAGTCTGAGTCCTTGTTAGGTGCCTTTTGGTTAAACTCCAAGCTGGCGTCATGCCATTCTACTGAGAGTGGCTTCCGTCGGCCACTTACCATATAGGCCTGATTGGATGGGAGTGCGCAGAGATGTTGTCCTTCGGAAGGTTCTCCCATCTCCACAGAGAATCTGGAAGCTCTGTCAGAGGGACATCGTGTTCTGGTACCATCCCTGACCAAGGCCCTCTCACCCAATTGCTCAGTTTGGCCGTGCGGCCAGCTCTTAGTGCTTTTAGTGCTTCCAAATTCCATTAAGAATGATGGAGGCCACTGTGTTCTTTGAGACCTCATGCTGCAAGACATTTTTGGTACCCTTCCCAGATCTTGCCTCGACACAATCCTGTCTCGTAGCAATTGACTCTGACATTTCTTCAAACCTCATGGCTTGGTTTTGCTCTGACAAGCACTGTCAACTGTGGGACCTTGTATAGACAGTATGTGCCTTTCCAAGCTACATGTCCAATCAATTGATTTACAACAGGTGGACTCCAAGTGTTAGAAACATTCTCAAGGATGATCAATGGAAACAGGATGCGCCTGAGCTCATTATTTGAGTCTCATAGCAAGGGTCTGAATACTTATGTATAGATTTCTGCAAAAATTCTAGACCTGTTTTCACTTTGTCTTTATGGGGTATGTGTAGATTGAGGTAAAAAAAATAATGAATCAATTTTTAGAATAAGTCTGTAACGTAACAAAATGGTCTGAATACTTCCCGAATGTACTGTATCTGTCTGTCTGTCTCTGATCTATCGCACGCATAAAAAGGAAGTGGAGCCGCCAGGTCTCAGACATTCTAGGGTCAAGATGTATTTATTAAAGGAAACAAAGAAAGAAGTAAAAAGAACAGGTTGTTGTCGGGTTGTTGGCTCACTGGTGCTGTGGTGGAGCCCAGCTAATAGATGATAACCATGTGACTGTGTTTTCACACAGGTAAGAATAACTTTTGTCTGTGTGTCTGTGTCCTGGAACTCTACAAAGATGAAGAGCCATGAGCACTCACATAATGTCGGGCTTCATAAACGCTTGCGTACTACTCTGCTGTACGAGAGATCAACTCTCCTGCACTCATTGTTCACAAATGCATCCCAGTGCAATCTACTAGTGTTATTTCAGACCTAAGCCCTGCTGTGCACACACACACAACAATGATCCAGCCCCCAACCCTTCCTATAGCTCATATGTCCCAGCCAGCACCCACTCACACAGTGTTGTATGTAAAAGGATCCAGGGTAGGATTAATATATATATATGAATGATTTTATGTGGTGTTTGATTTAATGGTTAAACTCCTGCTTGTTATATCCTGTTCCCCTGATCTGATCATGTCCTATACACACAGAGATCTGTAATGACTTGACATTGTGTGCAGCCAGGTTGTGTGTCATGGGGTCTTGTAGTCGTGTGTGTAGGCTTTTGCTCCAGCCCAGCTCCAACACACTAGGTTCAACAGTTCCTATAGTACATTTCCGTTTTGGTTCCGTTTCGTGCCTAATGACCACAGCCCAGGTGTTGGTGCTGTGTCAGTTCTGGCTGAAATGAAGGCCAGTACTGCATACCTTCAGGACTGGAGTTGCCCAGTGCTCTCCTGTTGTAAGCCGTTGTTCGTTAGGAGATAAGGTTGCCTCATGCTCCTCTCATCCCCCTTTATCCAGGAAGATGATGTTTGCATCCCAAATTGTACACTAGTGCTTAGAGCGTTGGACCAGGAACTGAAAGGTTGCTGGTTCAAATCTCCAAGCCGACAGGCTCTGTCGATGTGCCCTTGAGCAAGGCACTTTCCAGAGACTTACAGGCCATTAAGTGTTTAAGAGATCTCAAATGACTGAAATGGAAATGAAAAATAGTGCACTGCTTTTGACCAGTGCAACAAAATTTAGTAGATCCCAAATGCACCCTGAATCCTCATAGTGAACTACTTTGGATCAGAACACAGACACACTGCATTTGAGATATGCCCATGACCCTAAACAAACTATTCTTCTTCTTAGATGGTGCTTCAGTATCTGCTAGCAGACTGCTCCTCTCTGAGCTAAGCCCAGACTCTCTTCCTTATAGACTTAGTGTATTTAATAACCCCCCCACAAAAAAAGCTTGCCAGTCAGTGTGTGGACAAGGCCTGGATTTGAACTATGCTATTCAGTGTCTTTGTGNATCTCATGTCTGAGCCGTTGATTTGCGACTTCACTTTCTCCCAGTACTGACGTTTTACTTGTTTGATTACCTTTCCAGGCGGCATAGCTGGACTGTTTGTACTTGTCTGTGTTACCAGTCACCTTGCCGTGGTTAAATGCAATGGTTTGCACTTTCAGTTTTGTGCTAATGCTGCCATCTATCCATGTTTTTTGGATTGGATAAATTTCAATCGACACAGTGGGAACARCATCCTCTATACACTTCCTGATGAACTCAGTCACGAGTCACGGAATGGCAACCTGGACCGTATCCCATTCCATGAGATCAAAACAATCTTGAAGCATGGATTCCGAWTGGTCAGACCAGCGTTGAATAGAACTTATCACAGGTACTTCCTGTTTAAGTTTCTGCCTGTAGGAGGGGAAGAGCAGAATGGAGGCGTGATCTGATTTGCTGAAGGGAGGGCGGGGGAGGGCCTTGTAGCCATGCTGGAAGAGGGAGTAGCGGTGGGCAAAAGTTCTTGATGAGCGAGTATCGCAGGAGATGTGTTGATGATGTAGCGTTTTCCTCAGATTTGCTTTATTAAAGTCCCCAGTGTGGTACCTCTCTTACCCCACGAAGGAAAACAGTTATGTTTTACAAATGTGACCGACCAGTTCGATTCGATCCTATGTAGCAAAATGTTTTTTTTTTTTTTTTACAATTGCAGAGCTAGAAAATGGAATATCATACACTGCAGTTTAGGAAAGTAATTCTGCTTTGAAAGTTGATACATTTATAACCCCACTTTTGAGAAAATGGCCCTTGAATGTTTTGGTACACCTACTGGGGAGCTCTTCTTTGTCTACATCCATTCAGCATCACTCACACACTCTTATGCCTTAGCCCCACCCATCTCTTTAAGGATTCATATGTGAGGCCATGTGCTAAACAGAGTGAGGTAGTGTAATAAACAACCAAAGATTTCAAGACTAAAAGTGGTGAAAGTAGTAGCCTAAACACTCCAGGTAAACATACCCTTTATCTGGTCGTTGGGCTGTTTCCTAATCTGACTTTGGTGCAGGTCATGTTGTTCTTCACATTACCGTCTCTGGTAAACACACTATATCAAATAAAATGAAATGCTTAGATTTGTCACATGAACAGGATACAGAAGTGAAATTGGTTACTTGCATATTTTGCATAGTAGCCAATATCAAAAAATTGCCAGATGGTGAAGCGTGATTCAGAGAACGCGATTCCACTGCATCCAGAGTCCAATGGCGGCGAGCTTTACATCACTCTAGCCGACGCTTGGAATTGCACATGGTGATCTTAGGCTTGTGTGCGGCTCTCAGCCATGAAACCCATTTCATGAAGCTCCGACTACCAGTTATTGTGCTGAAGTTGCTTCCAGAGCAGTTTGAACTCGGTAGTGAGTGTTGCAAACCGAGGACAGATGATTTTTACGCGCTTCAGCACTCGGCGGGTCCGTTCTGTGAGGTTTGTGTCTCCTACCAACTTCCGCGCTAAGCCGTTGTTGCCTCCTAGACGTTTTCCACTTCACAATAACCAGCACTTACAGTTGACCGGGGCAGCTCTAGAAGGGCAGAAATTTGACACAACTGACTTGTTGCGAAAGTGGCATCCTATGACGGTGCCACGTGGAAAGTCCCTGAGTTTCTTCAGTAAGGCCATTCTACTGCCAATGGTTGTCTTTGGAGATTACACGACTGTGTGCTAGACTTTATACACTGTCAGCAACGGGTGTGGCTGAAATAGCCAAATCCACTCATTTGAAGGGTGTCGACATAGATTTAACCTTTATCTAACTAAGTCAGTTAAGAACAAGGTAGGTGCTTTATAAACATGGTTTAAAACTTCATAAAGACATTCTAAATGCTTTACAAACACACTAACCTTTCTTGCCCCCCAGCCCAGTGCAGCTAGGAAGGCCATGACCAGAGTACAGAGTCCACCTGCTCCCGGGAAACCAGCCACTCGACTTCCGAACACAAGCAAACACAGACAGACCCAGCAACATCGCACTCCTCCTCATACCACATCCTCCTAGAGACAGAGAGAGAGAGAGAAAAGAGAGAGAGAGGAGAGGAAGGGAAGAGAGAGAGAGGGAGAAAGGGAGAGAAAGAGAGAGAGGAGGGAGAGAAGAGGGAGAGATGGAGGATGGAGAGAGGGATGGAGAGAGAGAGGCGGGAGAAAGAGAGCGAAGAGAGAAGCATGAGGGAGAGACAGAGACAATTTTTGTCAACAAAATGTGGAAGCAAGTACTCCAGCTCTAACCACCTGGGTCAGTACAGATGAAGGTTACTTACTGCTCTGCACTAGGAAACGGCTATAGTAGACTATGTCATAACAGATATGGAAAACGGTGTATAGTAGACTATTGTCTGGTTCTAACAGCTATAGGTCTACCACTGAGACTGGGCTCTACCAGCTATAGGTCTACCACTGAGACTGGCTCTACCAGCTATAGTCTACCACTGAGACTGGGCTCTACCAGCTATAAGGTCTACCACATGGAGAACTGGCTCTACCAGCTACTAGTCTACCACTGAGACTGGCTTCTACCAGCTATTAGGTCTACCCACTGAGACTTGGTTCTAACAGCTATAGGTCTACCACTGAGACTGGCTCTACCAGTTATAGGCTCTACCACTGAGACTGGCTCTAAACAGCTATAGGTCTACCACTGCAGACTGTTTCGTAAACACTATAGGGTCTTACCACTGAGACTGTGTCTAAACAGCTATAGGTCTAACCAACTGAGGACTGGCTCTAACAGCTATAGTTACCACTTGAAGACTGGTTCTACCAGTTATAGGTCTCAGGCCACTGAGACTGCTCTAACAAGCTATAGAGGTCTACCCCTGCAGTACTGCTTCTACCAGTTATTAGGTCTACCACTGAGGACTGGCTCTAAACAGCTATAGGTCTACCACTGAACGGCTCTAACAAAGCTATAGGTCATGACCACTCTGAGGACTGGCCCCCTTGGTCTCCGATTTGGTTGTGTCATGTAATTGTATATACATTGTGAATGGATTAAGTAGTGTGTTAACTGGTAATGTAAATGAATGAAACCGATACCAGACCTTACCCACTGCGCCAACATCCCACCCCTCCACAGGCACAGAGAGAGAACACCACTTGTTAGGTCTTACCTGTCTCTCTGCTGGGGAAAAAACGGACGGAAAGAATCCACAATGATTCCGATGATTGTTCCTTCCTCCCAACCTCCAGCACCCCCCGACCCAGATTTATACCCAACTAGAATCCTGTAGGGGAGACAGGAAACACATACTGGATGGAGAGACAGGCTTATACCAACTAGAACCTGCTAGCGGAGACAGACAGTTTATACCAACCTAGAACCTGTAGGGGAGACAGACAGGTTTATACCAACTAGAAACCTGTAGGGGAGACAGACAGGTTATACCGAACTAGAACCTGTAGGGGGAGACAGACAGGTATTACCAACTAGAACCTGATTAGGAGGAGACAGACAGGTATAACCAACTAGAACCTTGTAGGGCGACGGACACAAACCGGAGGCGGAACGACAGGTTATACAACTAGAACCTGTAGCGGAGGAGTGACAGACAGCGTTATACCACTATAGAACCTGAGTAGGGAAGGAGGTATACAAGACCGAGGGGGACAGGTTATACCAAACTAGAACCTGTACGGGGAACAGAACAGGTTCATACCAACTAGGAACCTGGTAGGGGAGACAACAGGTAAAACCAACTAGAACCTGTAGGGGAGACAGACAGGTTATACCAGACTAGAACCTGTAGGAGAGACAGACAGGTTATACCAACTAGAACCGGTTATGGGGAAGGACAGACAGCGTGTATTACCAACTAGAACCTGTAGGCGGATACAGACAGCGTTATACCGATACTAGAACCTGTAGGGAGAGACAGCACAGTATAACCAACTTAAACCTGTAGGGGAGACAGACAGGTTAATACCACCTAGATACCCTGTAGGAGGAGACAGACATTTATACCAACTAGAACCTGTAGGGGGAACAGACAGGTTGATACCAACTGAACCTGTAGGCCGGAGACAGACAGCGTTATACCAATTAGCACCTGTAGGGGTGAGACAGACAGGGTTATACCAACATAGAAACCTGTAGGGGGGAGACAGACTGGTTATACCAACTTAGAACCTGTAGGGGGAGACAGACAGGTTATACCAACTAGGAAACCTGTAGGGGGAGACAGACACGTTATACCAATTAGAACCTGAGGCGGCAGACAGAGACAGGTTATGACCAACTATGAACCTGTAGGGGAGAGACAGACTGGTTATACCCAACTAGAACCTGGTGAGGGGATACAACACAATGTAGCATAAAACTGGGATTGCGTCAATTCTACTCTACATTTTCTAAATTTTAACATTTTGAGTTTTATTACTACTGCGTTTAGTGGTCAGATGTAACCTGAATGTTTTACTACTGCGTAGTTGGTCAGATGTAACCTGAGGTGTTTTCCTACTGCGTTTAGTGGTCAGATGTTAACCTGAGTGTTTTTACTACTGCGTTTAGTGCGTCAGATGTAACCTGAGTGTTTTACTACTGCGTGTAGTGGTCAGATGTAAGCCTGAATGTTTTACTACTGCGTTTAGTGGTCAGATGTAACCTGAATGTTTTACTACTGCGTTTAGTGGTCAGATGTTAACCTGAGTGTTTTCCTACTGCGTTTATGGTCAGATGTAAACCTGAGTGTTTTTACTACGCCGTTTAGTGGTTTCAGATGCTAACCTGAATGGTTTTACTTACTGCGTTAGTGGTTCAGATTAACCTGAATGTTTTACTACTGCGGCTTTAGTGGTCAGATGTAAAAACTGAGTGTCTTTACTACTCGTTTAGTGGTCAGATGTAACCTGAGCTGTTTTCCTACTGCGTTTAGTGGTCAGAGTAACCTGAGTGTTTACTCACTGCGTTTAGTGGTCAGATGTAACCTGAGTGTTTTACTACTGCGTCTTAGTGCAGATGTAACCTGAGTGTTTTTACTACTGCGTTTTAGTGGTCAGATGTAACCTAGTGTTTACTACCTGCGTGTAGTGTTCAGATGTAACCTGATGTTTTACATACTGCGGTTAGTCGGTCAGATGTAAACCTGAGTGTTTTACTACTGGCGTTTTAGTGGTCAGACTGTAAACCCTGAGTGTTTTACTACATCGTTTAGTGCGTCAGGATGTAAACCTGAGTGTTTACTACTGCGTTTAGTGGTCCAGATGGTACCTGAATGTTTTTACTACTGCCGTTTAGTGGGCAGATGTAACCTGAGTGTTTTTAACTACTGCCTTTAGTTGTACAGATGCTAACCTGAGTGTTTTACTTACTTTAACGTTTAGGGTACAGATGTAACCTGAGTGTTTTACTACTGCGTTTTAGTGGTCAGATGTAAACCTGAATGTTTTACTACTGCTTTAGTGCCGTCAGGTGTAACCTGAAAATGTTTTACTACTGCGTTTATGTGTCAGATGTAACCTGATGGTTTTACTACTGCGTTTATGGCCAGATGTAACCTGAATGTTTTACTACTTGCGTTTAGTTGTTCAGATTGTAAAACTGGGTGTTTTACTACTGCGTTTCAGTGGTCAGATTGTAACCTGAAATTGTTTTACTACTGCGGTTTAGTGGTCAGATGTAACCTGAGTGTTTTACTACTGCCTTTAGTGGTCAGATGTAACCTGCAGTGTTTTACTTACTTACGTTTAGTGTCAGATGTAACCTTGAGTGTTTTACTACTGCGTTTAGTGGTCAGATGTAACCTGAAATGTTTTACCTACTTGCGTTTAGTGGTCAGGTTGTAACCTGATGTTTTCTACTTGCGTTTGTGGTCAGATGTAACCTGAATGTGTTTTACTTACTGCGTTTAGTGGCCAGATGTAACACTGAATGTTTTACTACTCGCGTTTAGTGGGCAGAAGTAACCTGAGTCTGTTTTCCTATACTGCGACTTTAGTGGTCAGATGTAACCCTGAGTGTTTTACTACTGCGTTTATGGTCAGATGTAACCTGAATGTTTTACTACTGCGTTTAGTGTCAGATGTAACCTGAATGTTTTACTACTGCGATTTAGTGTCAGATGTAACCTGAATGTTTTTACTACTTAGCCGTTTAGTGGTCAGATGTAACTGAGTGTTTTACTACTGCGTTTTAGTGGGTCAGATGTAAACCCTGAGTGTTTTACTCTGTCGTTTATGGTCCAGAGTGTAACCTGAGTGTTTTACTACTAGGCGTTTGTGGTCAGATGGTAACCTGAGTGTTTTACTACTGCGTGTTAAGTGTCGAGGACTGGTGTTTATATGCGTAGTCTGCTGAGGTTTTTACTATCGTGCGATTTAGTGGTCAGATGTAACCTAGTGTTTTACTACTGCGTTTAGTGGGTCAGATGTAACCTGAGTTTTTACTATTGCGTTAGTGGAGTCAGATGTAACCTGAGTGTTTTACTAGGCTATTTGTCGTATAACAGTGTTTCTCTGCGTTTAGTGGGTCAGATGTAACCTGATGTTTTTACTACATGCGTTTAGTGGCAGTCCGTTAATACCTGAGTGTTTTACTACTGCGTTTAGTGGTCAGATGTACCCTGAGTGTTTTACTACTGCGTTTAGTATGTCAGATGTAACCTGAGGTTTACTACTGCGTTTAGTGGTCAGATGTCAACTGAGTGGTTTTACTATGCGATTTAGTGGTCAGATGTAACCTGACGTGTTTCTACTGCGTTAGTGGTCAGATGTAACCTGAGTGTTTTAACTACTGCGGTTTAGTGGTCTAGATTACCTGAGTGTTTTTACATATCTGCGTTTAGTGGTCAGCATGTAACCTGAGTGTTTTACTTACTGCGTTAGTGGATCATGATCTTAACTGAGTGTTTTACTAACTGCGTTTAGATGAGATCAGATGTAACCTGAAGTTTTTACTACTTGCGTTTAGTGGTCAGATGTAACCTGAATGTGTTTTTCACTACTTGCGTTTAGTGGTCAGATGTAACCTGATAGTTTTCCTACTGCGTTTATTAGTGTCAGATGTAAACCTGAGTGTTTTACTAGCTCGTTCTTTAGTTGTAAGATGTACCTGAATTGTTTTACTAACTCGCGTTATTCGGTCAGCATGTTAAACTGAGTGTTTTACTACTGCGTTTAGTGTCAGATGTAACCTGAGTGTTTCCTTCTGCGTTTAGTGGTCAGATGTAACCTGAGTGTTTTACTACTGGCGTTTAGTGGCAAGTTTAACCTAGTGTTTACACTGCGGTTTAGTTGGTCAGATGTAACACTGGTGTTTTATACTGCGTTTAGTGGTTCAGATGTAACCTGAGGTGTTTTTCCTACTTGCCGTTTAGTGCGTCAGATGTAACCTGAGTGTTTTACTACTGCGTTTAGTGGTCAGATTGTAACCTGAGTGTTTTACTCTGCGTTTAGTGAGGTCAGATGTAAACCTGAGTGTACTACTGGCAGTTAGTGGTCAGATAAACGGTTACTTGCGTTTAGTGGTACCAGATTGTAACCTGAATGTTTTACTACTGCGTTTAGTCGGTCAGATTGTAACCTGAATGGTTTTACTACTGCGCTTAGTGGTCAGATGTACACTGAGTGTTTTCCTACTACGTTTAGTGGTCAGATGTACCTAGAGTTGTTCTTACTATGCTAGTGGTCAGATGTAAACCTGAATGTTTTACTTACTGCGTTTAGTGCGTCAGGTGTACCTGACATTTTTCCTACTGCGTTTAGTGGTCAGATGTAAACCTGAGTGTTTTACTACTTGGCGTTTAGTGGTCAGATGTAAACCTAGATGTTTTACTACTGCGTTTAGTGGTCAGATGTAACCTGCATGTTTTTACTACTGCGTTTTAGCTGGCAGATGTAAACCGAATGTTTTACTACTGCGTTTTTAGGTCAGATGTAACACTGATTTTTTACTACTGCTTTTAGTGTCAGATGTAACCTGAGTGTTTCTTACCTGCGCTTTAGTGGTCCAGAGTAACCTATACTGTAGTGGTGCATGTACAGTTCTACTCGCTGTTAGTGGTCAGATGTAACCTGAGTGTTTTACTACTTGCGTTTAGTGGTCAGATGGTAAACCTGAGTGTTTTACTACTGCAGTTTAGTGCCGTCAGATGTAACTGAGTGTTTTACTACTGCGTTTGGTGCAGATGTAAACCTGGAGTGTTTTACTTACTGCGTTTAGTGGTCAGATGTTAATGAGGTTTTACTACTTGCGTTTCAGTGGTCAGATTAACCTGAGTGTCCTTGTTTATGTCATGTCACGCAGTGTTTCACTGCGTTTTAGTGGTCAGATATAACCTGAGTGTTTTACTACTGGCGTTTAGTGGTTCAGAATGTAACTGATGGTTTTATACTACTGCGATTTAGTGGCAGATGTAAACCTGAGTTTCTTCTACTGCTTTAGTGGTCAGATGTACCTGAGTGTTTTACTTACTGGTAGTGTGAATGTACCTAGTGTCACGTATGTAATTACTGAGTGTTTTTACTACTGCGATTTACTGGTCAGATTAACGCTGATTGTTTACTAATGCGTTTAGTGGTCAGATGTTGTAACCCTGAGGGTTTTTACTACTGCCCTTTAGTTGGTCAGATGTAAACCCTGTAGTGTTTTACTACTATCGTTAGTGGTCAGATGTAACCTGAGTGTTTTACTACTGCGTTTAATGGTCAGATCGTAACCTGAATGTTTTACTACTGCGTTTAGTGTCAGTGTAACCTGAATGTTTTACTACTGCGTTTAGTGGTCAGATGTAACCTGAATGTTTACTACTGAGCGTTTTAGTGGCCAGATGTAAACTCTGAATGTTTTTAACTACTGCCGTTTAGTGGTCAGATGTAACCTGAGTGTTTTACTACTGCGTTTAGTGGTCAGATGTAACCTGAATGTTTTACTTACCTTGCGCTTTACGTGGTCAGATGTAACCTGAATGTTTACTACTGGTTTATTGGTCAGATGTTAACCTGAATTTTTTACTACTGCGTTTAGTGGTCAGATGTAACCGTGAGTGTTTTACTACTGCGTTTATGGTCAGAAATGTAAACCTGAATGTTTTACTTTACTTTTTTTTTGGGGGCGCCCGTTTTTTTTTAGTGGTCAATGTAACCTGAGTGTTTTACTACTGCGTTTTAGTGGTCCAGATGTAACCTGAGTCTTTTAACTACTGCGTTTAGTGCGTCAGATGTAACCTGAGTGTTTTTACTACTGCGTTTAGTGGTCAGATGTAACCTGAGTGTTTTACTACTGCGTTTATGCGTCAGATGTAACCTGAGTGTTTTTACTACTGCGTTTTAGTGGACAGATGTAACCTGAGTGTTTACTACTGCGTTTAGTGGTCAAGATGTAACCTGAGTGTTTTGACTACTGCGTTTAGTGACAGATGTAACCTGAGTGTTTTACTTACTGCGTTTAGTGAGTTCAGATCTGTAACCTGAGTGTTGACTACTGCGTTTAGTGGTCAGATGTAACCTGAATGTTTTACTACTGGTTTTAAGTGGTCAGATGTAAACTGAGTGTTTACTACTGCGTTTATTGGTCAGATGTAACCTGCAGTGTTTTCCTACTGCGTTTAGTGGCAGATGTAACCTGAGTGCTTTACTACTGCGTTTATGGTCAGATGTAACCTGAGTGTTTTACTACTGCGTTAGTGGTCAGATGTAAACCTGAGTGTTTTACTACCTGCGTTTAGTGGACAGATGTAACCTGAATGTTTTACTTACTGCGTTTAGTGGTCAGATGTACCATGAATGTTTTACTACTGCGTTTAGTGGTCAGATGTATTAACCTGGACTGTTTTTCCTACTGCGTTTAGTGTCAGATGTAACCTGCAGTGTTTTTGCCATACTGCGTTTAAGTTGGTCAGATGTAACCCTGAGTGTTTACTACTGCGTTTAGTGGTGCAGATGAACCTGAATGTTTTACTACTGCGTTTAGTTTGGTCAGATGTAAACTGAGTGTTTTACTACTGCCATTTAGTGTCAATGTTAACCTGAGTGGTTTTCCTAACTTGCGTTAGTGCGTCAGCATGTAACCTGAGTGTTTTACTACTGCGTTTTAGTGCGTAGATGCTAACCTGAGATGTTTTACTACATGCGTTTAGTGGTCAGATGTAACCTGAGTGTTTTACTACTGCGTTTAGTGGGTTCAGATGTACCTGAGTTGTTTTACGTACTGCGTTTAGTGGTTCAGATGTAACCTGAGTGTTTTTACTTACTGCGTTTAGTGCGTCAGAGGTTGTAACCTGAGTGTTTACTACTGCGTTTAGTTGGTCAGCATGTAACCTGAGTGTTTTTACGGACTCTGTTTAGTGGACAGATGTAACCTGAATGTTTTACTACTGCGTTTAGTGGTCAGATGTAAACCTGAGTGTTGTACTACTGCGTTTAGGTCAGATGTAACCTGAAGTGTTACTACGTGGCGTTTATGGACAGAATGTAACCTTGAGTGTTTTACTACTGCGATTTATTGGTCAGATGTAACCTGAGTGTTTTACTACTGCGTTTAGTGGACAGATTGTAACCTGAGTGTTTTACTACTGCGTTTAGTGGTCACAGATGTACCTGAGTGTTTTACTACTGCGTTTAGTGGTCCAAGGATGTACCTGAATGTATTTTACTACTGCGTTTAGTGGTTCAGATGTAAACTGATGTGTTTTACTACTGCGTTAAGTGGTCAGATTGTAACCTGAGTGTTTTCCTACTGCGTTTAGTGGTCGATGTGACCTGAGTTGTTTTACTAACTGCGTTTAGTGAGTCAGATGTAACCTGAGTGTTTTTACTACTGCGTTTAGTGGTCAGATGTAACCTGAGTGTTTTACTACTGCGTTTAGTGGACACGATGTACCTGAATGTTTTACACTTGCGTTTTAGTGGTCTAGATGTACCTGAATGGTTTTACTACTGCGTTTAGTGGTCAGATATACCTGACTTTTTTCCTGTACTGCGTTTAGTGGGTCAGATGTAACCTGAGTGTTTTACCTACTGCGGTTTTAGTCGTCAGATGTAACCGTAGTGTTTTACTACTGCCGTTTAAGTGGTCAGATGTTAACCTGAATGTTTTACTACGGCGTTTAGTGGTCCAGATGTAAACTGGTGTTTTACTACTGCGTTTAGTGCGTCAGATGTAACCTGAGTGTTTTCCTACTGCGTTTGTGGTCAGATTGTAACCTGGAGCTGTTTTTCACTACTGCGTTAGCGTGGTCAGATTGTAACGCCTGAGTGTTGTACTACTGCGTTTAGTGGTCAGATGTAACCTGAGTGTTTTACTACTGCGTTTAGTGGTCAGATGTAACCTGAGCTGTTTTACTACTGCGTTTAAGTGATCAGGATGTAACCTGAGTGTTTTTACTACTGCGTTTAGGGGTCAGATGTAACCTGAGTGTTTTTACTACTTGCGTTTATGGGTCAAATGCTCAACCTGAGGTGTTTTACTACTGCGTTTAGGGGACAGATGTTAACCTTGAATGTTTTACTACTGCCGTTTTTTAGTGCGTCAGATGTAAACTGAGTGTTTTCCTACTGACGTTAGTGGTCAGATGTAACCTGAGTGTGTTACTACTTGCCGGTAGTGGTCAGATGTAACCTGCCGAATGTTTTACTACTGCGTTTAGTGGTCAGATGCTAAAACTGAGTGTTTTACTACTGCGTTTTAGTGGGTCAGATGTAACCTGAGTGTTATTCCTACTGCGTTTTAGTGGTCAGCATGTAACCTGAGTGTTTTACTACGCGTTAGTGGTTCAGATTTAACCTTCAGGTGTTTTACTACTCGTTTAGTGGTCAGATGTCAAACCTGAGTGTTTTACTACTGCGTTAGTGTCAGATGTAACCTGATGTTTTACTACTGCGCTTTAGTGGTCATATGTAACCTGAGTGTTTTACTACTGCGCTTTAGTGGGCAGATGTAACCTGAGTGTTTACTACTGCGTTTTAGTGGTCAGATGTAACCTTAGTGTTTTTACTACTGCGTTTTAGTGGGTCAGATTGTAAACTGAATGTTTTACTTACTGCGTTTAGTGGGCAGGATGTAAACCTGGATGTTTTACTACTGCGTTATGGTCCAGATGTAAACCTGAGTGTTTTTACTACTGCGTTAGTGGTCAGACTGTAACCTGAATGTTGTTACTACTGCGTTTAGTGGGTTCAGCATTGTAACCTGAGTGTTTACTACTGGGCGTTTTGTGGTCGATGTAACCTTGAGTCTTTACTACTGCGTTTTAGTGGTCAGGATGAACCTGAGTGTTTTACTACTGCGTTTAGTGGTCAAGATGTAAACCTAGTGTTTACTACTGCGTTTAGTGGTCAGATTTAACCTAGAGTGTTTTTTACTTTACTGCGTTTTAGTGGACAGATGTAACCTGAGTGTTTTACTTACTGCCGTTTAGTGGTCAGATGTAAACCTGAGTGTTTTACTTACTGCGTTTAGTGGACAGATGTAACCTGAGTGTTTTACTACTGCGGTTTAGTGGTCCAGCATGTAACCTGAGTGTTTTACTACTGCGTTTAGTGTCAGATGTTAACCTTGAATGTTTTACTTACTGCGTTTAGTGGTCAGATGTAAAACTGATTGTTTACTACTGCGTGTGGAGTGCGGGTCAGATGTAACCTGAGTGTTTTCCTACTTGCTGTTTTAGTGGTCAGATGTAACCTGAGTGTTTTTACTACTGCGTTTTAGTGGTCAGATGGTAACCTAGTGTTTTACTACTGCGTTTAGTGGTCAATGTAACCTGAGTGTTTTACTACTGCGTTTAGTGGACAGATGTTAACCTGAAGGTTTTACTACTGCCGTTTAGTGGTCAGATGTAACCTGAATTTTTCTACTTGCGTTTAATTGAGTCAGATCTAACCTGAGTTGTTTTCCTACTGTGGCGTTTAAGTGGTCAGCAATGTAACCTGAGCTGTTTCCTACTGCGTTTAGTGGTCAGATGTAACCTGCGTGTTTTACTACTGCGTTTAGTGGTCAGATGTAAACCTTGAATGTTTTACTACTGCGGTTTAGTGGTCAGAATTGTAAACTGAAAGTGTTTTACTACTGGCGTTTATGGTCAGATTACCTGAGTGTTTTTCCTACTGCGTTTAGTGTCAGATGTAACCTGAGTGTTTTACTACTGCGTATTAGTGGTCAGATTTTAACCTGAAGTGTCTTACTACTTGCGTTTAGTGGTCAGATGTAACCTGAGTGTTTTACTTTACTGCGTTTAGTGGTCAGATGTAACCTTGAGTGTGTTTACTTACTGCGTTTTAGTAGTCAGATGTAACCTGAGTGTTTTACTACTGCGTTTTAGTGGTCAGATTGTAACCTGAGTGTTTTTTTAACTACTTGCGTTAGTGGTCAGACTGTAACCTGAGTGTTTTACTACTGCGTTTAGTGGTCAGATGTAAAACTGAGTGTTACATACTGCGGTTAGTGGTCAGATGTAACTAATGTTTTACTACTGCGTTTAGTGCGTTCAGAATGTAACCTGAGTGTTTTACGACGCCTTTAGTGCGTCAGCATGTAACCTGAGTGTTTTACTACTACGTTTAAGTGGTCAGATTGTTAACCTGAGTGTTTTACTACCTGCGATTAGTTGCGTCAGAATGTAACCTTGGAATGTTTTACTACTGCGGTTTAGTGCGTCAGGCTGTAAACCTGAATGTTTTACGTTGACTGACGTTTAGTGGGTCAGATGTAACCTGAATGTTTTACTACTGCGTATTAGTGGCCAGATGTAACCTGAATGTTTTACTACTGCGATTTTAGTGTCAGATGTAACCTTGAGTGGTTTTTACACTGCGTTTAGTGGTCCAGATTAACCTGAATGTTTTACTACTGCGTTTAGTGGTGCAGATTGTTAACCTGAAATGTTTTACATACTGCGTTTAGTGGTCAGATGTAACCTGAATGTTACTACTGCGTTTAGTGGTCAGATGTAACCTGCAGTGTTTTATACTACTGCCGTTTAGTGGTCAGATTGTAACCTGAATGTTTTACTACTGCGTTTAGTGTCAGATGTAACCTAGTGGTACTACTGCGTTTAGTGGTCAGATGTAAACCTGATGTGTTTTACTACTGCCGTTTAGTGGTCAGATAGTAACCTGAATGTTTTACTACTGCGTTTAGTGGCCAGGATGTAACCTGAATTTTTACTACTGCGTTAGTGGTCAGATGTAACCTTGCGTGTTTTACTACTGTGTTTAGTGGTCAGAGGTAACCTGAAGTTTACTACTGTGTTTTAGTGGTCAAGATGTAAAACCTGCAGTGTTTTACTACTGCCGTTTATGGTCATGAATTGTAACCGATGAGTGTTTATACTACTGCGTTTTTTAGTTGGTCAATGTATACCTGAGATGTTTTTACTTACTGCGTTTAGTTGGTCAGATGTAACCTGAGAATGTTTTACTACTGCGTTTAGTGGTCAGAAAATGTAACCTGAGGGTCTTACTACGTGTTATGGGCAGTATGTAACGATGTTGACTACGTAGTGTCAATGTAACCTGAGTGGTTTTACTACTGCTTTAGTGGTCAGATGAACCTGAGTGTTTGTTACGTACTGCGTGTAGGTGGTCAGATGTAACCTGAAATGTTTGTACATTTACTGCGTTTAGTGGTCAGATGTTAACTGCAGTGTTTACATACTGCGTTTAGTGGTCAGATGTAACCTGAGTCTTTATCCTTACTGCGTGTTTAGTGGTCAGATGTAACCTGAGTGTTTTACTACTGCGTTAGTGTCAGATGTAACCTGAGTGTTTTACTACTGCGTTAGTGGTCAGATGTAACCTGAGTGTTTTACTACTGCGTTTAGTGGACAGATGTAACCTGAGTGTTTTACTACTGCGTTTTAGTGGTCAGATGTAACCTGATACAGTGTTTTACTACTGCGTTTAGTGGCCAGATGTAACCTGATTGCTTACTACTGCGTTTAGTGGTCAGATGTAACCTGAGTGTTTTACTACTGCGTTAGTGTCAGATTGTAACCTGAATGTTTTACTACTGCGTTAGTGGTCCAGATGTAAACTGAGTTTTACTACTGCGTTTAGTGGTCAGATGTAACCTGATTGTTTCCTACTGCGTTTAGTGGTCAGATGTAAACCTGCGAGTGTTTTACTACTGCGTTAGTGGTCAGATGTAACCTGAATGTTTTACTACTTGCGTTTAGTGGTCAGATGTAACCTGAATGTTTTATACTCGTTTTTTAGTGGCACAGATGTAACCTGATGTTTACTACTGCGTTTAGTAGGTTCAGAGTAAAAACCTGATGGTTTTACTACTGCGTTTAGTGCGTCAGATGTAACCTGAGTGTTTTCCTACTGCGTTTAGTGGTTCAGATGTAACCTGAGTGTTTTACTACTGCGTTTAGTGGTCAGATGTAACCTGATGTTTACTACGCGTGTAGTGGTCAGATGTAACCTGAGTGTTTTACTACTGCGTTTAGTGTCAGATGTAACCTGAGGTTTTACTACTGCGTTTAGTGGTCAGATGTTAACCTGAGTGTTTTACTACTGCGTTTAGTGGTTCAGATGTAACCTGAGTTTTACTAATGCGTTTAGTGGTCAGATGTAACCTGAGTGTTGTTTACTACTGCGTTTAGTGGTCAGATATAACCTGAGTGTTTTCCTACTGCGTTAGTGTCATCAGTAACCCTGAGTGTTTTACTACCTGCGTTTAGTGGTCAGAAATAACCTGAGTGTTTTCTACTGCGTTTAGTGGTCAGATGTAACCTGAGTGTTTTACTACTGCGTTTAGTGGTCAGATGTAACCTGAGTGTTTTACTACTGCGTTTAGTGGGTCAGATGTAACCTGATGTTTTTACTACTGCGTTTAGTGGTCAGATGTAACCTGAGTGTTTTACTACTGGCGTTTTAGTGGTCAGATGGTAACCTGAGTTTTTACTACTGCGTTTAGTGGTCAGATTAACCTGAGTGTTTTACTACTGCGTTTAGTGGTCAGATTAACCTGAGTGTTTTCCTTACTGCGTTTAGTGGTCAGATGCTGCAGGTGTTTTGAGCTGAGGTGGATATTCTACTAGTGGCAATAGGAAGTCAATGGGGCTTCATCCCGGTGTGAAAGAGTGATTGTTCTGTCTAATTGGCGGGTCGCTTCTGCTGTGAACCCTGTGGTCACATGTTTCACTTACCTGAGGCGAATGCCAAGCCTAGACAGGTGGTGAACCCGTGGATGGCCAGGATGTCATCAAAAACTCCCAGCAGCCATCAGCAGAGTAGGGATTCCTTCTCCACGCCGTAGCCAGCCTTCTGGAGCACAACATGGAGGGCACCACCACCGCTGGAGAGACAGCACTCAGGAACAAACCTAGAGAAAGAGAGATAAGAGAGATAGAGAGAAAGAGGACGAAGAGAGAGACAGAGGAAAAAGAGAGAGAGAAGAGAGAGAGAGAGAGAGAGAGAGACGAGAGAGAAGAGAGAGAGAGAGAGAGAGAGAGAGAGAGAGAGTGAGAAGAGAGAAGAGAAGAGAGGAGAGAGAGAGAGAGAGAGTGAGAAACGACGACAGACAGACAGAATGAGACATCAGAGAGAGAAAGAAAGAGAGGGGGGGGGCAGATGAGCAGCAGTGAAGCTCATGGCGCTCCTGAGTTAGAGAATATAGAATTAGAGTTGGATAAAGATTTATACAGGATAATAACCTCAACATTAAAAACCTTCAATCCAAAGTAAAATTCCACACCTAAAACCTTGATTTGGGACAAACAACAAAAAACTCTCTAAACAAACCAAAACACTGCCGAGGGAGAACACAGGCACTGAAACACAACCTGTAGAAACTCATCACACAAACACACTGAGTGAGTAATGTTCAGTGAACTGAACCATCCACACAACACTAGTAGTAATTTCAGCGAACTGATACATCCCACAACCTGATTTGCAGTATGTTCAGTCTGGACCTGTAAATACATTCCAACAACAACCTGAATGAGTAATGTTCAGTCTGGGACTTACTTCTGAAGACAAAAAGTAAAAGACAATAATCTCTTGTTAATTCTGTTTTATAAAGCTTAATAAATAAGTATACTAAAGCTACCAAGCTACTAGGACAGAACAGACCTGGCTGTAAACTTCAATTAGCACTGACAATGGCAGGAGAGTTTCCCACCCCCAAAGCCCCCCACCCCCCAACCCAAATGCAGAGGCGCGTTGAAGCCCCCATGGCGTCAGAAATAGAGAGATAAAATTGATCACTTACCTTTGATGATCTCGTATTGGTTGCACTCACAAGACTCCATGTTACACAATAAATGTTTTTTTGTTTGATAAAGTCCTCTTTATATCCAAAAAACCTCCGTTTTGGTGGCGTTTTGTTCAGTAAAACCATTGGCAACAAAGCGCCGTCACAGCAGGCAGACGAAAAATCAAAAAAAGTATCATAAAAGTTCGTAGAAACATGTCAAACGATGTTTATAATCAATCCTCAGGTTGTTTTGTCATAAATAAATCGATCATATTTCAACCGGACAATATCTCCGTCAATAGAAAAGGAAAAAGAAAGAAATAACCCTCACGGCCGTCACGCGCTGGACACATGTCTGGACGTTTCACACTGTCCTCTCATTGAAAGTGGTGTTTCTCCCTCATTTTTCAGAGTAAAAGCCTGAAACAATGCCTAAAGACTGGCCACATGTAGTGGAAGCCATGGGTTTTAAGTCTTTGTATGGTGGATAGGCTTTCAATGGAAAAACAGCCATTTCAAAATAACTTCCTGGGTGGATTCTCCTCAGGTTTCAGCCTGCCATATCAGTTCTGTTATACTCACAGACATTATTTTAACAGTTTTAGAAGCTTTAGAGTGTTTTCTATCCAAATCTATGCCTATCCTAGCTTCTGGGCCTGAGTAACAGGCAGTTTACTTTGGGCACCTCATTCATCCAAACTACTCAATACTGCTCCTGGTCCCAGAAAGGTTAAGAGGACAAACTTTTTCCCAAACACAAATTGTCTAAATTCTGATGCCCAAACACCAGACATGCCCTGGAGCTGTCAGAGGACAGACTAGGGTCCCCCAGCCACATCATAAGGGGCACAAATGACCTGAGGGCCCAGCAGGAAAGGGTGGCCACAGCACTCAAGGAAGTGATTGAAAAAGCTTCTTCTACTTTCCCCAATGCACAATTGGTTATCTCCACCTTGCTACCATGAAAATACTTCCACCCTGCCACCGTACAGCGGGTAAATGTAAACATTTCCCAGGACTGTGCCTCAAAACCAAATGCTTACCTGGCCCACCACTCCACCCTGGACTTGAACAGCCTTTACGACCAGGTTCTCCTCTACAAGCCAGCAATCCCAACTTTTCCCAGGACCCTGAAGGACGTCACCCTCAACCGCAGCCCCAGTAGCCACAGCACCTCACACAGGAGCAACAGAGCAACGGACACCCGCCCCAGACCAGCAAGACACCCTCCTAGATCTGCCAGACCCCTCCTGAAGGACCTGCACTGAGATTCCCCACCCCAAGAGGACCTACACCCAGACCACTTGACACTTCAGTGAAAATTTAAGTTGCAACCAGGTCAGTTCTGTCCTAGCAGCTTGGTAGCCTTATTAGCAGCCACACCCAAATCAGCTAAGACCACCCCAAGCAAACCCTGGCCACACCCTATAGAGGCCCCCCCATATCGACCTATGCCCTTCTGACCCCCCCCCCCCCACCAGGAACCCAGACTTCATCAAAGAAATTGGAAATACAGACACGGTCATCTTACAAGAAACATGGTATAAAGGAGACGGACCACTGGTTGCCCTCTAGGTTACAGAGAGCTGGTAGTCCATCCACCACACTACCAGGTGTGAAACATGGTATAGATGAGACGGACCCACTGGTTGCCCTCTAGGTCACACTACCAGGTGTGAAACAGAGAAGAGACTCAGGGGTATGCTAATGTGGTATAGAGCGGACCTAACCCACTCTATTAAATTAATCAAAACAGGAACATTTTACATCTGGCTGGAAATTAATAAGGAAATGATCTCAACAGCTAAAAATGGCCTCATGTATGCTACCATATCCCCCAATAGAATCCCCTTTAACGATGACAGCTTCTCCATCCTGGAGGGGAGATCAACCATTTCCAGCCCAGGGACATGTACTAGTCTTGTGGCGACCTAAATGCCAGAACTGGACAAGAACCTGACACCCTCAGCACACAGGGGGACAAACACCTGCCTGCAGGTGACAGCATTCCCTCCCCATATGCCCCCCTTTAGGCACAACTATGACAACATAACCAACAAAAACGGGTCACAACTCCTGCAGCTCTGTAGGACGCTGGGTATGTACAGTTGAAGTGGGAAGTTTACATACACTTAGGTTGGAGTCATTAAAACTCGTTTTTCAACCACTCCACAAATTTCTTGTAAGCCAAACTATAATTTTGGCAAGTCGGTTAGGACATCTACTTTGTGCATGACACAAGTAATTTTTCCAACAATTGTTTACAGACAGATTATTTCACTTATAATTCACTGTATCACAATTCCAATGGGTCAGAAGTTTACATACACTAAGTTGACTGTGCCTTTAAACAGCTTGGAAAATTCCAGCTTTAAAAGCTTCTGATAGGCTAATTGACATCATTTGAGTCAATTGGAGGTGTACCTGTGGATGTATTTCAAGGCCTACCTTCAAACTCAGTGCCTCTTTGCTTGACATCATGGGAAAATCAAAAGAATCAGCCAAGAACTCAGAAAAAACATTGTAGACCACCACAAGTCTGGTTCATCCTTGGGAGCAATTTCCAAATGCCTGAAGGTTCCACGTTCATCTGGACAAACAATAGTTTGCAAGTATAAACACCATGGGAACACGCAGCCGTCATACCGCTCAGGAAGGAGACGCGTTCTGTCTCCTAGAGATTAACGTACTTTGGTGCGAAAAGTGCAAATCAATCCCAGAACAAAGCAAAGGACCTTGTGAAGATGCTGGAGGAAACAGGTACAAAAGTATCTATATCCACAGTAAAACGAGTCCTATATAGTCCTAGACATAACCTGAAAGGCGCCTCTGCAAGGAAGAACCACTGCTCCAAAACCGCCATAAAAAAGCCAGACTACGGTTTGCAACTGCACATGGGGACGAAGATTGTACTTTCTGGAGAAATGTCCTTTGGTCTGATGAAACAAAAATAGAACTGTTTGGCCATAAAGACCATCGTTATGTTTGGAGGAAAAAGGGGGAGACTTGCAGCTGAAGAACACCATCCCAACGTGAAGCACGGGGGTGGCAGCATCATGTTGTGGGGGTGCTTTGCTACAGTGTGTGAAAACCTAGACTAAAGACTAAATACTTTTTGCCCCGCTGACTTCACTTTTGTTTATTATCTATTTCACTTGCTTTGCAATGTTAACATATGTTTCCCATGCCAATACAGCCCTTAAATGAAATGATTGAATTGAGAGAGAGAGAGAGAGACAGATAAGCTAATTATTTGAGGTAACACTGTGTTGAGGTGTGTGTTTACCCCAGTATGAATCCCCAGATCCAAGGCAAGCCCATCAGGAAGTGAGACATCACAGCTACTGTTGAGGCCTCCACTGTACACGGTCCTACTGCCAGTCGCACACACACCCCCTTGAGTCTGCGGAGAGCCTGTTGAACACATACACCTTTACTGTAAACTCCATAGAGAAATCTCTCTCCTCTCTCTCTCTCTCTCTCTCTCTTCTCTCTCTCTCTCTCTCTCTCTCTTTCTCTCTCTCTCTCTCTCTCTCTCTCTCGCTCTCTCTCTCTCTCTCTTCTCTCTCTCTCTCTCTCTTCTCTCTCTCTCTTCTCTCTCTCTCTCTCTCTCTCTCTCTCTCTCTCTCTCTCTCTCTCTCTCTCTCTCTCTCTCTCTCTCTCCTGCTCTCTCTCTCTCTCTCTCTCTCTCTCTCTCTCTCTGCTCCTCCGTCCTCCGTCCGTCCGTCCGTCCTCCTCCCTCCCTCCGTACCGAAGGGTCGAGGCCCAGTCCAGCACGGGTCAGTATGATGGCCAGAGCGACGTTCCTCAGAGCTGCTGACCAGGCCTGCTCAATGTGGACCGCCTCCGTTACATACGGGACGTTACGCAGCACCAGACCTGCCAGCAACATACCTGTATATAAACACACAGCATCAGTTACAAACGGACGAAACCTGCAGGTAACATGCCTGAGAGACACACAAGTTTAGTACATGAGTTTAGTCGTCCTGTGTGATTGAGTTGGCAAGAGCATCGAGCTGCAAACACCAGGGTCCTGTGTCTGCTGGGGCCATGATCCTATCGTCCTCATCCATCTACACACAATAACCCCTAATGACATCACAATACCCCCTAATGACATCACAATACCCCATAATGACATCACAATACCCCATAATGACATCACAATACCCCCTAATGACATCACACTACCCCATAATGACATCACAATACCCCCTAATGACATCACAATACCCCATAATGACATCACAATAACACGTAATGACATCACAATACCCCATAATGAGAAAACGGAGCTCCACCTGCGGTAAAGTCAATTGATTGGACATGATTTGGAAAGGCACAGACCTGTCTATATGAGGTCCCACAGTTGACAGAGCATGTCAGAGCAAAGATCAAGCCATGAAGTTTGGAACCACCAAGACTCTTCCTAGAGCTGGCTGCCTGGTCAAACTGAGCAATCGGGGGAGAAGGGCCTTGGTCAGGGAGGTGACCAATAACCCGATGCTCACTCTGACAGAGCTCCAGCGTTTCTCTGTGGAGATGGGAGAACCTTCCAGAAGGACAACCATCTCTGCAGCACTCCACCAATCAGGGCTTTATGGTATTGTGGCCAGATGGAAGCCACTCCTCAGTTAAAGGCACATGACAGCTCGCTTGGAGTTTGCCAAAAGGCACCAAAAGACTCTCAGACCATGAGAAACAAGATTCTCTGGTCTAATGAAATCAAGATTGAACTCTCTGGCCTGAATGCCAAGCGTCACGTCTGGAGGAAACCTGGCACCATCCCTACGGTGAAGCATGGTGGTGGCAGCATCATGCTGTGGGGATGTTATTCAGCAGCAGGGACTGGGAGACTAGTCAGGGTTGAGGGAAAGATGAACGGAGCAAAGTACAGAGAGATCCTTGATGAAAACCTGCTCCAGAGTGCTCAGGACCTCAGACTGGGGGCGAAGGTTCACCTTCCAACAGGACAACGACCCTAAGCACACAGCCAAGACAATGCAGGAGTGGCTTTGGGGACAAGTCTCTGAATGTACTTGAGTGGCCCAGCCAGAGCCCGGACTTAAACCCGATCAAACATCTCTGGAGAGACCTGAAAATAGCTGTGCAGCGACGCTCCCCATCCAACCTGACAGAGCTTGAGAGGATCTGCAGAGAAGAATGGGAGAAACTCCCCAAATACAGGTGTTCCAAGCTTGTAGCGTCATACCCAAGAAGACTTGAGGCTGTAATGACTTGATGTCTAAAAACCTGTTTTTGCTGCGTCATTATGGGGTATTGTGATGTCATTAAGGTGCTTCAACAAAGTACTGAGTAAAGGGTCTGAATACTTATGTAAATGTGATATTTTAAAGCAGTCCCATTCTTCACGTCAGTCAAAACCGTCCCATTCTTCACGTCAGTCAGATGAAACATATACAGCACTGACTAGTGGAACATACCAAGTAAAGGGGGGAAGGGGGGCAGTGTGGGGAGTTGGATCAGTCCGACCAGCTTTCCTCCACACACAGCACAGAGAAACAAGATGATGATGCCGAACAGATTTCCCCCTGGATAACACTCCTTCTCAGCGATGGACCAGACCACACCAAACAACAACGCTCCCAGACACACTAGAGAGAGGGAGACACACAAAGGGTTAACCTTTTCTCAATACAGGGGGTGCTGTGTCTTCGTTAAGATGAACAGTCTGCATAACATATTATTGGTAGCTAGGCGATATGGTTTTTTTAGAAAAATGTGCATTTTTCAGGCTATAAATTCACAGTTGTACATTGCAGCTGCAATCGTGAAATACGCCGTTGGAAAGCAGCGGGAATAGATTACAGAGACCGGACCATTCCAATTACCAAAATACTCATCCTCAAAAACATTTCTGAAAAATACACACCTTACAGCAATCGAAAGACACAGATACTTGGTGAATCCAGACAGATATTTCAGATTTTTCTAAGTGTGTCTTACCAGCGAAAACACAATTAATATCGTTATATTTAGCACGTACCACATGAGCTAACATGCACACCAGCATTAAATTCAAGGGCCCAAAGGGGGGCGATTAACCGCTATATCGCCACCAAAAACTATATTAATTTTTTTTTCACTAACCTTCTCAGGAATTCTTTCAGCATTGACAGTCCGGGTAACATCATATTACACAATGCCATATAGAGTTTGTTCGGAAAAGATGTGCATATTAGCATTTCACCCAATTCGTGGTTATGCAATTGATTAATTGTCACAAACATTGCCCATGCAATGCGGCCCGCCGCCATTCAGGGAAACGAACCTATGTGTTACGATTATTTAAATCCGATTAAGATTTGACAAAAAAAAATACAGGGTTGGACATAGCTGAAATTAAAGATGCATTGGTACGTAATGCGAACCCGCGTATTTTAAAATTTAACTTACTAGAACATACATTGGAGTTATCCAGCAGACTAGTGCCGCAAAAAATGGCTGACAAACTGCCGTTATACATTTTTTCCACATTAAATACGGAATAAAATCAATAAATAACTTTTACTTTGGACGAGCCTTCCATCGAGTTTATCTTGGTGCAATGTGTCCCTTTGTCCAAAAGAATTGGCTTTTGTTGTTGTAATAAACACCTTACCTCAAAGCTTTCAGAAAACTTAGCAGGCTAGATCGATGACCACTACACGGCACACCAACATCGTCCAAATCTCTTCAAGAACCAATACTAAGAAATTCAGAAAAAAAGCAATATACTCGCATCAAACTGCCATATAAATCCGGTTTCAAATAACTTACGTTATACGTGATGTTCTATACTGACGACACCTATATCGAATATTAGAATTCACAGACAGATATATCTTGTTCAATAACGAAGCTTTTGAGGCATCGCTGATTCTGATGTCCCTCTCTTGGCCCGTGGCAATGGCGTCGAAAAAGAAGGTAACTATTCTCACTTCACAGAATACCCTTTGTAAAGCAAAAACTCTCTGACGAAACACGTAGAGACCACACCATTCCACTACTCTCATTAAGCGTACTGACATCCCAGGGGAAGCGGGTGCGGTCATGTCAAGCCACTATGGCCACGACACGAGAATTTTAGAACTGATCCGAAGATTCAGAGGACGTAATTTATTCAGAGCTTCGCATGTCCCGTCATGAGTTCGCTTAAATAGAAGAGTTCGGGATGTCACCCAAGACAGATTATCAAAACCGGTTTTAGAAAAACTAAGATTGTTTCTGATTCCAATAGTAATAATGAAGATGCATATTGTACGAGCAACGAAAGTTGAGTGCAATGCGCAGTTTTAAATTTGGAACGATATTTTTCCAAAGTGGAAAAA
>NW_019945797.1:86735-87760 GCF_002910315.2 Salvelinus sp. IW2-2015 | reverse complement strand
CACACACACACACACACACACACACACACACACACACACACACCTAGAGGAGGCAAGCAATTATTGAGATGGGACCCAGGTGGCCCTCCATCACTCTTCCCACTTGAGCGCAGCGGCGGCGCGTTGACGGCTAATCGATTACTGCTCTCATGAAAGCAGCAGCATGACCCCTGACCCTGCCGCTAAGCTCCCTGTCTGACAGCTGACAGGAGGAGTGCTTTATTTGACTGAATTACAAAACTGCAGTGCTCCAGGCTTTTCTCTCTGCTCTGCTACCCACACCACCACAAGAGGAGGGGAAGGGTAGGGTGAAGTGGGTGCGCTGGGTAATTTGTTTTGGTTTTCACAATGTCGAGAGGACACAGAGAAGTGGCCGTTGTAAAACCAAGGTGGCAGTGTCATTGCATCTTAATTGATCCCTGGCGTTTGAAGCGGTCCGCCGTACCCGCCGTACCCGCCGTACCCGCCGTACCCGCCGTACCCGCCATACCCGCCGTACCCGCCGTACCCGCCGTACCCGCCGTACCCGCCGTACCCGCCCGGTCAGTCGCTCGCTGTGACTTATGGGTTGTTACAACACATGTGTTTGAGGTGACCTGATCTCCTCAGGGATGATGATGACATATGTTTTAGCTTTCAAACAAGACTGATGGAATAGACAGGTCAGAGAGAACAGAGACAACATTTCTGTTTCTCCATTGTTCTCCACGGCTCCAGACAAGGGGCCTCGCTGACAACAACACAGCTGTAGGAAACACAGCGTTTTCCAATTGGTTTAAGGCTTCTAGGCTAATATTGAATCTTTCATTTTGCTTTGCATAAACTCCTTCTGGGGATTTATCAAATATCAGCATTACGGTGTCAAATGTTGGGTATACTGCAGTGTTGTGTTGGGGCGGCAGGTAGCCTAGTGGTTACAGTGTTGTGTTAGGGCGGCAGGTAGCCTAGTGGTTACAGTGTTGTGTTGGGGCGGCAGGTAGCCTAGTGGTTACAGTGTTGTGTTGGGGCGGCAGGTAGCCTAGTGG
>NW_019945797.1:73850-82185 GCF_002910315.2 Salvelinus sp. IW2-2015 | reverse complement strand
GGTGTCAAATGTTGGGTATACTGCAGTGTTGTGTTAGGGCGGCAGGTAGCCTAGTGGTTACAGTGTTGTGTTAGGGCGGCAGGTAGCCTAGTGGTTACAGTGTTGTGTTAGGGCGGCAGGTAGCCTAGTGGTTACAGTGTTGGACTAGTAACCGCAAGGTTGCCTGATCGAATCCCCGAGCTGACAAGGTAAAAATCTGTTGTTCTGCCCCTGAACAACCCACTGTTCCTAGGCCATCATTAAAAATAAGAATTTGTTCTTGAATGACTTTTGCCTAGTTAAATATAGATTTTTTTTTTTTTAAAGCTCTCTCTTTGTGTTGTGTCCCCACAGGAGGCCTTTTGGTAGGCCGTCATTGTAAATAAGAAGTTATTCTTAACTGACTTGCCTAGTTAAATAAAGGTTAAATAATAAAAATTAAATAAAAATGACTATAAACTTTTGAAGTTTACCAGTAAACTATTAGTGGCCTTATTGGGTACTTCAGATTAACACAGGTGTCTGTAATTATCTCTGGCCCTCTGTGTGGCCTTATCACATGTAGAATATAAAATAATCTAATTATTAATGAAACATGATCCTAAATATAAACCATCAACTTAGTGAATACCATTGGTTTTTAGTATGAGGGTTTCAGCAAGAAATATTCTTTATATATTTTTTACACACTTTTGTTGTTTTTACTAGGTCAATATGTCTTTGCTGTCAATGTTTTGGTGCCAAACTGGTGGCAGACAATGGTTGGAAGAAGACAATGGTTGGAAGAGATGAAGAGTTCATTGAAAATAATGCCGTTCTTGATTAGATACTTTTTCATTAATTAGGATATTTTCTCATGAACCATCTGGTCTATCTACTAGAAACTCCTGAACCATCTGATCTATCTACTAGAAACTCATGAACCATCTGGTCTATCTACTAGAAACTCATGAACCATCTGATCTATCTACTAGAAACTCATGAACCATCTGGTCTATCTACTAGAAACTCATGAACCATCTGGTGTGTCTACTAGAAACTCATGAACCATCTGGTCTATCTACTAGAAACTCATGAACCATCTGGTCTATCTACTAGAAACTCATGAACCATCTGTCTATCTACTAGAAACTCAATGAACCATGCTGCGTCTATCTACTAAGAAACTCATGAACCATCTGGTCCTGTCTACTAGAAACTCATGAACCTATGGACACAGATATAATTTTTTTTTTATACTATATATAAATATATATATTTTTCCAGTTATTCAAGTATAAGTTACCAAAGTTACCATAGATTACCTGTTAATTGTAAAAAATTAGCTGGAAATTCCGGTAAATTACCTGTAGCTTTGAACCCTAGTCAGCATGATGAAGGGTGGTGGTGTGGATCTCTGAGCTTAATGTGTCTTAGCTGACCTCTCTCTCTGTGTGTGTGTGTGTGTGTGTGGGGGTGTGTGTGTGGTGTGGTGTGTGTGTTGTGTGAGTAACTGAAACAAAAAATTTAATAAATTGAGTAATAAGAGTAATAAAAATAATTAATTAAAAATATTTGAAAAACTAAAACTATACTTGAAAGATATTATCTTTGACTGCTAAACAACGAAAATAAAATCCATTATAAATTATGTTCGTTGTTGTTTTTTTTTTCTTCTAACTTTGGGCAAAATATAATGAGGTTTTCAAAGCTTTGAAATGTGAATCTGGCGTAAAATGCCACCAGTAGATGGGGATGTTCAAATAGGCCTGGCTTTGTAGTACACGCTAAAACCTACAGCAGCTAACATGGGAAGAAATCTGCCCACCGCCCGCATGACCTAATGACCTGACCATCATCATATGTTAACTGCCCCCTGACCTGACAATCATCATGTGTTACTGCCCCCCTGAACCTATTGACCTGACCCATCATGTATTACTTGCCCCCCCCCTTGACCTATGACCTGACCATCATCATGTATTACTGCCCCCCCTGACCTATGACTGACATATCATCTATGTTACTGCCCCTGACCTATGACCTGAACCATCATCATATGTTACTGCCCCCTGACCTATTAAACTGACATCATCAATGTGTTACTGCCCCCCCCTGACCTATTAACTGAACGATCAATCATGTGTTACTGGCCCCCCTGACCTATGAACTGACCATCTCCATATGTTTACTGCCCCCTGAACCTATGACCTGACCATCCATCATGTATTAATGCCCCCCTGACCTATGACCTGACCGATCATCATGTATTAATGTCCCCCCTGACCTATGACCTGACCATCATCATGTGTTACTGCCCCCTGACCTATGACCGTGACCATCATGTATTACTGCCCCCCCCCCTTGACCTATGACCTGACCATCAATCATGTATTAATGCCCCCCCTGACATATGACCTGACCATCATCATGTTTACTGCCCCCCCTGACCATCAATCATGTGTTACTGCCCCCCTGACCTATGAACTGACCATCATCATGTGTTACTGCCCCCCCTGACCTATGAACTGACCATCATCATATGTTACTGCCCCCCCTGACCTATGACCTGACCATCATAATGTGTTACTGCCCCCCCTGACCTATGAACTGACCATCATCATGTGTTACACTGGCCCCCTGAGCCTATGAACTGACCATCATCATGTGTTACTCGCCCCTGACCTATTAACTGACATCATCATGTGTTACTGCCCCCCCTGACCTATGAACTGACATCATCATATGTTTACTGCCCCCCATGACCTATGACCTGACCATCATCATGTGTTACTGCCCCCCCTGACCTATGACCTGACCATCATCATGTGTTACTGCCCCCCTGACCTATGACCTGACGATCATCATGTGTATGCCCCCCCCTGACCTATGAACTGACCATCATCATATGTTACTGCCCCCCTGACCTATGACCATGAACATCATCATGTATTAATGCCCCCCTGACCTATGACCTGACCATCATCATGTATTACTGCCCCCCATGACCTATGACCTGACCATCATCATCTATTACTGCCCCCCCTGACCTATGACCTGACGCATTATACATGTATACTGCTCCCCCTGACCTATGACCCTGACCATCATCATATGTTTACTGCCCCCCCTGACCTATGACCTGACCATCATCATCTATACTGCCCCCCCGACCATGCATCATATGTTACTGCCCCCTGACCCTATGACCTGACCATCATCATGTGTTACTGCCCCCCTGACCTATGACCTGACCATCATCATGTGTTACTGCCCCCTGACCTATGACCTGACCATCATCAATGTATTACTGCCCCCCCTGACCTATGACACTACCATCAATCATCTATTACTGCACCCCCCGACCATCATCAATGTTACTGCCCCTGACCTATACCTGACATCATCATGTGTTACTGCCCCCTGAGCCTATGACCTGACCATCATCATGTGTTACTGCCCCCCCTGACCTATGACCTGACCATCATCATGTGTTACTGCCCCCCCTGACCTATGACCTGACCATCATCATGTGTTACTGCCCCCCCTGACCTATGAAAAGCTGACCCATCATCATGTGTTACTGCGCCCCCCTGCACCTATGACCTGACCATCTATCATATGTTTACTGCCCCCCCTGACCTATGACCTGACCAATCATCATCATGTGTTATGCCCCCTGACCTATGACCTGACCATCATCATGTGTTAACTGCCCCCTGACCTATGACCTGACCATCATCATGTGTTACTGCCCCTGACGCTATGACCTGACCATCAACATGTGTTACTGCCCCCTGACCTATGACCTGACCATATCATGTGTTACTGCCCCCTTAGTGGCAATAAGTGACATCCGACAAAGAACTAATAGAAATACAAAGTGTGTGTGGTGTGTGTGTGTGTGTGTGTCCTCACCATCCCTGGTTCTTCTGGTCCACCAGTTGGTCTCCGGCGGTCAGGGCTTCCCAGTTCTGTTGTCTGATCAACTCCTTGACTTCCTCGTTGGCTGACTGATGCGGTAGTTAAAGTCCCACACCAGAAGATGTAGTCATGGGAGTAGAGCAGTCTACCCTGGGGGAGAGAAGGAGGATTAAACACACACACACACACACACACACACACACACACACACACACACAACACACACACACAACACACACAACAGAGAGAGAGAGAGAAGTACAGTCGAGAAACAAAGGAAAGAGAAGAGCAGGGAGAAATAGTGTTAACAGTGAGTAAAAACTTATTTTATGTGTGTGTGTTGTGTGTATGTGTGTGTGTGGTGTGTGTGTGTGTGGTGTGTGTGTGTGGTTACCATGGGGAAGGTGAGTTTTGCGTGTGATCTCGTTTGTAGTCGTCGTTCCTCTCCTTGACCTGTGATTGGCCGCAGCGAAGTGGGAGCAGACGAAACAGATACTGGTCGTATGGAACAGCATGCGGATGGCCCATCCCCCTTTGTTACCTGTGGCTCCGCCCATCCCCGTCTTCACCGTATCCAGAGCAACGTCCCTGTCAATCAAACAAAAATACATAAATAGGGGTGCGCTCAGTTGGTTAAATGTTTCCCCTAAGTTTTCCAACGATATGTAATGAACAACACGTTTTCCTAAAACTGTTTCTTCAGCCATCTTGGAGGTGTGACATTAAATCCCACAAAACACTTACCTGACGTAGGGGGCGTGGTGAGAGAATTACCTGATGTAAGGGGGCCGTGGTGAGAGATTACCTGATGTAAGGGGCGTGGTGAGAGATTACCTGATGTAGGGGCGTGGTGAGAGATTACCTGATGTAGGGGGCATGGTGAGAGATTACTGATGTAGGGGGCGTGGTGAGGGATTACCTGACGTAGGGGGCCGTGGTGAGGGATTACCTGACCGTAGGGGGCGTGGTGGGGGATACCTGACGTAGGGGGCGTGGTGGGGGTTTACCTAGACTGGTGGGGATTACCTGACGTAGGGGCGTGTGGGGATTACCTGACCATGGTGAGGGATTACCTGACGTAGGGGGCGTGGTGGGGGATTACCTGACCATGGTGGGGGATTACCTGCGATGTGGGGGCGTGGTGAGGGATTACCTGATGTAGGGGGCGTGGTGAGGGATTACCTGATGTAGGGGGCGTGGTGGGGGATTACCTGATGTAAGGGGCGTGGTGAAGGGATTAACCTGACCATAGGTGAGGGATTAACCTGATGTAGGGGCGTGGTAGGATTAACCTGACCATGGTGAGGGATTAACCTGATGTAGGGGGCGTGGTGAGGGATTACCTGATGTAGGGGGCGTGGTGAGAGATTACCTGACCATGGTGAGGGATTACCTGACGTAGGGGGCGTGGTGAGGATTACCTGACGTAGGGGGCGTGGTGAGGGATTACTGACGTAGGGGGCGTGTTGAGGGATTAACCTGACGTAGGGGGCGTGGTGAGGGATTACCTGACGTAAGGGGGCGTGGTGAGGGATTACCTGACGTAAGGGGGCGTGGTGAGGGATTACCTGATGTAGGGGGGCGTGGTGAGGGATTACCTGATGTAGGGGGCGTGGTGAGGGATTACCTGATGTGGGGCGTGGTGAGGGATTACCTGACGTAGGGGGCGTGGTGAATGGATTACCTGACGTAGGGGGAGTGGTGAGGGATTACCTGACGCAGTGAGGGAATTACCCTGATGTAGGGGGCGTGGTGGAGGGATTACCTGATGTAGGGGGCGTGGTGAGAGATTACTGATGTAGGGGGCGTGTGAGGGATTACCTGATGTAGGGGCGGGTGAGGGATTACCTGATGTAGGGCGTGGTGAGGGATTAACCTGATGTAGGGGGCGTGGTGGGGGATTACCTGATGTAGGGGCGTGGTGGGGGATTACCTGATGTAGGGGGCGTGGTGAGGATTAACCTGATGTAGGGGGCGTGGTGAGGGATTACCTGATGTAGGGGGGCGTGGTGTGGGATTACCTGATGTAGGGGCGTGGTGGGGCGTATGAAAGACAAACAGACAGACTCCCGACGAGCTTGCTCGGATGCCAGCAGGCCGTATTGTATGATCACGAAGATATGTTTCTCTTGCAGCTCTGCAAGCCCACAAGCTTCTGATTGGTCGTACTGACAAAGGAGAGAGGAGAGGAGAGGGTTAACATACAGAGCAGAGAGAAACAGAGAGAGAGAGAGAAACAGAGAGAGAGGCGAGAAACAGAGAGAGAGAGAGCGAGAAGCGAGAGCGAAAGCGAGAGCGAGAGCGAGAGCGAGAGAGAGAGAGAGCCTGTTGGTGTACTGGCACTGACGATGTTGCCAGCCATTCCACTCCACCATCTCCTTCAAGCCGATGGCAAAGATTCTGGTGGGTTGGCTGCTACTGTCCTGCAGCAGAGAACACGACAATGATTCAGTTCTACTACTAATGAACAGACTCTCTATTTCGTTCTAGAACGCTCTATACCTAATATTCAGTTTCTATACTATATGAACAGTCGACCTCTACCTAATATTCAGTTCTATTCCTAATGAACAGACTACCCTAATATTCATTCTAATACTATATAACAGACTATCTAATATTCAGTTCTAGTACTAAATCGAACAGACTTCTAAAATATGCAGTCTATACTAATGAACAGACTCTACCGTCATATTCAGTTCCTAATACGTAATGAACCACATCGTTCAACTGACAATACCTTAATATTCAGTTCTATACTAATGAACAGACTCTACCTAATATTCATTTCTATACTAATGAACAGACCTCTATCTAATGATTCAGTTCTTATATCTAATGAACAGACTCTACCTTATATTCAGTTCTATACTAATGAACACTCTATCTAATATTCAGTTCTTGTTACGGGATTTTTGTTTTAATGACTAAAATAATGTATAATTTGGACTTAAGAATAATAACTCAATAAATATTGAAATGTTATGTGTTCCTGTGTTTAGAAAGAATGGTTTATCTTCAGACAGGCTAGAATGATGTCCTGCTACCCAGGGGAGGGAAAGACCGATTGGGTTGGTTGTAGATAGTTGAACAGGTGGCAGACCAAGTAATGAGGAACTCGAAACTATACTGCCATTGTATCCGAGAGGAGTTTGACATTAAAACCTATGACATCAATGCTTTATTATATAACCTGATGTAATTGTACTATGATTAGTACTCTCTCGAGAGAATAAACGCTAATTGATTGATATTGATTTTAAGAACTGGTATCTGCCTATTTATGTCTGATAAATTATCTTACAAATTCTTATTTATGGCAGAGTGTTTTAATTGAATTGGTTAATACAACAGGAATAAAATTCCTTTACAGTTCATATACTATATTGCAGTTCTATAAGCTAATGCCACAGACTCTATCCTAATATTCAGGTTCTACTACTATGAACAGACTACTAAATATGCCAGTTTCTATAGCTAATGAAGAGACTCTACCTAATATTCAGTTCTATACTAAGAGCAGACTCTACTAATATTCAGTTTCGTATCTAATAGAACAGACTCTATGCTAATATTCAGTTTCTATACAATATATATTCAGTCATACATATCATTCAGTTTACTAATATCAGTTCTATACTAATATTCAGTTCTATATACTATGAATCAGATCTTCTAATATTCAAGTTCTATACTAATGAACAAGAACTCTATCTAACTATTCAGTTCTATACTAATATTCAGTCTATATAACTAGTTCAGTTATACAATATTCAGTCTAATACTAATGACAGACCTGCTATCTATATTCAGCTTGAATACTAATGATAGGATCTAATAGGATAGACTGATGGTATTACATCATGTGTTGTATAAATGTCAAACAATAGATACACACTAGTACCCGCGCGTGTCCCTAATCCAGGAATAACCAAAAACACAGCCTAAACCTGAGGTTTTTAAGCCTCTTCACACAGGGACCTCCCAGCCGTTCCACTATTTGAACCTATTCGCACGAACAGGCACCCCCTGATTTTAACTGTCAACTCCTCATCTCACTCCATGACTAGATGAATCAAGGTGAACGATCTCTCATCCTCAACTCCATGACAGATGATCAAGGTGAACAACCTCTTCAATCTGCATAACTCCATGACTAAGTGAATCAGGGTGAACAACATCTCATCCTCACTCCATGACTAGATGAATCAGGGAGAACAACTCCATGACTAGATGAATGCAAGGTGAACGACTCTTTCATCTCTCAACTCCATGACTAGATGAATCAGGGTGGACTCTCCCTAACTCGCATGACTAATGAATCAGGTGAAGCAACTCCTCATCTGCAGCTCCATGACTAGATGAATCAGGGTGAACAACTCCTCATCCTTCAACTCCATAGACTAGATGAATTAGGGTGGACACTTCATTTCACTCCCATGACTAGATGAAT